>NW_026290954.1:1417500-1577500 GCF_023373465.1 Oncorhynchus keta | reverse complement strand
CTACATCACATTCATCTACATCACATTCATCTACATCACATTCATCTACATCACATTCATCTACATCACATTCATCTACATCAATATTTAATGTTGTCTTGGCATCTTTATGGGCTGCTTGCTTTGCTGGTCCATTAAAGGGATCCGTGCCCCTCCCCAGCCATATTCCTGCTATCACACACACACACATATATCACACACACATATATCACACACACACACGCACACACACACACACACACACACACACACACACACACACACACACACACACACACACACACACACACACACACACACACACACACACACACACACACACACACATATCACACACACACACACACACACACACACACACACACACACACACACACATATATCACACACACACACACACACACATATATCACACACACATATATCACACACACATATATCACACACACATATATCACACACACACACACACACATATATCACACACACATATATCACACACACACACATACACACACACACACACACACACACACACACACACACACACACACACACACACACACACACACACACACACACACACACACACTTCTCTGACATTCAAAATCATACCCTAGCTCCTAACTCCTAACCCTAAAACTAACCCTAGATCCTAACCCTTAACCCTAAAACTAACCCTAGATCCTAACCCTTAACCCTAAAACTAACCCTTGCTCCTAACCCCTAACCCTAAAACTAACCCTAGATCCTAACCCTTAACCCTAAAACTAACCCTTGCTCCTAATCCCTAACCCTAAAACTAACCCTAGATCCTAACTCCTAACCCTAAAACTAACCCTAGCTCCTAACCCTTAACCCTAAATCGAACCCTTGCTCCTAACCCCTAACCCTAAAACTAACCCTAGCTCCTAAACCTTAACCCTAAAACGAACCCTTGCTCCTAACCCTTAACCCTAAAACTAACCCTAGATCCTAACTCCTAACCCTAAAACTAACCCTAGCTACTAACCCTTAACCCTAAAACGAACCCTTGCTCCTAACCCTTAACCCTAAAACTAACCCTAGATCCTAACTCCTAACCCTAAAACTAACCCTAGCTCCTACCACTAACCCTTAAAGTAATTCTAACCCCAACACTAAATCTAACCTGAACCCTAAACCCCCTAGAAACAGTACTTTATAGCGTGGGTCAACCAGCCAACCAATCAGTGTAGTTCTCATGGCTCATATATCTATTATCTATGTGAGTATTAATCTAAAGATAATTACCCAACATGCACCAGTGTAACAGACGTCCTGTGAAGACCAGAAGACTTTCACCAGTGTAACAGACGGTCTCGTCACCAGTGTAACAGACGGTCTCGTCACCAGGGTAACATATGGTCTCGTCACCAGTGTAACAGACGGTCTCGTCACCAGGGTAACATATGGTCTCGTCACCAGTGTAACAGACGGTCTCGTCACCAGGGTAACAGATGGTCTCGTCACCAGGGTAACAGATGGTCTCGTCACCAGGGTAACAGACGGTCTCGTCACCAGGGTAACAGATGGTCTCGTCACCAGTGTAACAGACGGTCTCGTCACCAGGGTAACAGATGGTCTCGTCACCAGGGTAACAGACGGTCTCGTCACCAGGGTAACAGATGGTCTCGTCACCAGGGTAACAGACGGTCTCTGCACCAGGGTAACATATGGTCTCGTCACCAGGGTAACAGACGGTCTCGTCACCAGGGTAACAGACGGTCTCTGCACCAGTGTAACAGACGGTCTCGTCACCAGTGTAACAGACGGTCTCGTCAACAGGGTAACAGATGGTCTCGTCACCAGGGTAACAGACGGTCTCTGCACCAGGGTAGCAGACGGTCTCGTCACCAGGGTAACAGATGGTCTCGTCACCAGGGTAACAGACGGTCTCTGGACCAGGGTAACAGACGGTCTCTGCACCAGTGTAACAGACGGTCTCGTCACCAGGGTAACAGATGGTCTCGTCACCAGGGTAACAGACGGTCTCGTCACCAGGGTAACAGATGGTCTCTGCACCAGGGTAACATATGGTCCCGTCACCAGGGTAACAGACTGTCTCGTCACCAGGGTAACAGACGGTCTCGTCACCAGGGTAACAGACGGTCTCTGCACCAGGGTAACAGACGGTCTTGTCACCAGGGTAACAGATGGTCTCTGCACCAGGGTAACAGACGGTCTCGTCACCAGGGTAACAGACGGTCTCTGCACCAGGGTAACAGACGGTCTCGTCACCAGGGTAACAGATGGTCTCTGCACCAGGGTAACATATGGTCCCGTCACCAGGGTAACAGACTGTCTCGTCACCAGGGTAACAGACGGTCTCGTCACCAGGGTAACAGACGGTCTCTGCACCAGGGTAACAGACGGTCTTGTCACCAGGGTAACAGATGGTCTCTGCACCAGGGTAACAGACGGTCTCGTCACCAGGGTAACAGACGGTCTCGTCACCAGTGTAACAGACGGTCTCGTCACCAGGGTAACAGACGGTCTCGTCACCAGGGTAACATATGGTCTCGTCACCAGGGTAACAGACCGTCTCGTCACCAGTGTAACAGACGGTCTCGTCACCAGGGTAACAGACCGTCTCTGCACCAGGGTAACAGACGGTCTCGTCACCAGGGTAACAGACGGTCTCGTCACCAGTGTAACAGACGGTCTCGTCACCAGGGTAACAGATGGTCTCGTCACCAGTGTAACAGATGGTCTCGTCACCAGGGTAACAGACGGTCTCGTCACCAGTGTAACAGATGGTCTCGTCACCAGTGTAACAGATGGTCTCGTCACCAGGGTAACAGACGGTCTCGTCACCAGTGTAACAGACGGTCTCGTCACCAGGGTAACAGACGGTCTCTGCACCAGGGTAACATATGGTCTCGTCACCAGGGTAACAGACGGTCTCGTCACCAGTGTAACAGACGGTCTCGTCACCAGGGTAACAGATGGTCTCGTCACCAGGGTAACAGACGGTCTCTGCACCAGGGTAGCAGACGGTCTCGTCACCAGGGTAACAGATGGTCTCGTCACCAGGGTAACAGACGGTCTCTGCACCAGGGTAACAGACGGTCTCGTCACCAGTGTAACAGACGGTCTCGTCACCAGGGTAACAGACAGTCTCTGCACCAGGGTAACAGACGGTCTCGTCACCAGGGTAACAGACACTCTGCACCAGGGTAACAGACGGTCTCGTCACCAAGGTAACAGACGGTCTCGTCACCAGTGTAACAGACGGTCTCTGCACCAGGGTAACAGACGGTCTCGTCACCAGGGTAACAGACGGTCTCGTCACCAGGGTAACAGATGGTCTCTGCACCAAGGTAGCAGACGGTCTCTGCACCAGGGTAACAGACGGTCTCGTCACCAGGGTAACAGATGGTCTCGTCACCAGGGTAACAGATGGTCTCTGCACCAAGGTAGCAGACGGTCTCTGCACCAGGGTAACAGACGGTCTCGTCACCAGGGTAACAGACGGTCTCTGCACCAGGGTAACAGACGGTCTCTGCATCAGGGTAACAGACGGTCTCTGCACCAGGGTAACAGACGGTCTCGTCACCAGGGTAACATATGGTCTCGTCACCAGTGTAACAGATGGTCTCATCACCAGGGTAACAGACGGTCTCGTCACCAGGGTAACAGATGGTCTCTGCACCAGGGTAACAGACGGTCTCATCACCAGGGTAACAGATGGTCTCGTCACCAGGGTAACAGACGGTCTCTGCACCAGTGTAACAGACGGTCTCGGCCCCAGTGTAACAAATGTGATCTGTGTAGCGTTGTGTTTTTAAAGAAAGGACTGTCCAGCCAGCCGCCCCAAATTGGTGCTTATTCTGATGACAGACACAAGGAAGTACGTTAGATGTGCAGGACAACTGTATGAAGTATGGCTGTAGATGAGTGATTTGTCTGTTAGAACTTCTTCAGGCTAGGGTCTATTTTTCTCAATTTCCGCCTGACGATGATCCATGGCATGAAGCCTCCAGTGATAATCCATGGCACGAAGCCTCCTGCGATGATCCATGGCCCGAAGCCTCCAGCGAGGAGTAATGGCACGAAGCCTCCAACGACGGCCTTCAGTCCGGCTCCCGCAATGAGGGTGCCCAGTCCGGGGCCCGCAACGAGGGTGCCCAGTCCAGGGTCCGCAGCGAAGGTCCCCAGTCCGGAGTCGGCGGCGAGGATCCTGACATCAGAGGTGCCACCAAAGTGGGGTGAGCCAGAGGTGGAGCAAGGTTTACGTCCCGCACCAGAGCCGCCACCGCGGATAGATGCCCACCCGTACCCTCCCCTATAGGTTCAGGTTTTGCGGCCGGTGTCCGCACCTTTGGGGGGAGGTACAGTCACGACCTGACCTTAGAGAGCCGTTTTATTTCTCTATTTGGTTAGGTCCAGGTGTGATGTGGGGTGGGCATTCTATGTTTTGTTTTCTATGTTTCTTTATTTCTATGTTTTGGCCGGGTATGGTTCTCAATCAGGGACAGCTGTCTATTGTTGTCTCTGATTGGGAATCATACTTCGGTAGCCCTTTTTCCCTCCTTTCTTTGTGGAGAGTTAACTTTGTTTGAGGCATTGTAAGCCTGTAAGTTTCATGGTTGTTTTCTCGTTTGTTGTTTTGTTGGTGTAATTTTTATAATAAAAGTAAATGTACGCTCACCACGCTGCCCCTTGGTCTCCTTCCAACGACGGCTGTGACAAGAAAAGGATATTGACTTTTAACAAAGTTTAGCGGTAGCTTTTTGGATTCCTTTCTCTGCATGCTGAATGAATAGATCGATACAATACACAAATCGATTGCGCCATCTAAACAGACTTTTTGGGATATAAAGAATGATTTTATCGAACAAAACGACACTTCATGTTGTAGCTGGGACCCTTTGGATGATACATTTTTGGAAGATTTTCAAGAAGTAATTGAATAGTTAATCACTTTTTGTGAATTTATGAAACCTGTGCCAGGTGAAAAATATTTTTACGTGGGCAGCCGTCCTCAAACAATCGCATGGCATTTGCTGTAAAGCCTATTTTACACCGGTGGGTTTGGATACTGGATGCTGATTAGCTAAAACAGCATTTAGCCGTATGATGTTTAGCCCTTTCACCTTGATACATCAACAATAGTTTGACACGTAGAAAATAAATATTTAGATGAACCGAAACTAAAAGAACATTGTGAAACAAACAAAGTGGGCGCTTACCTGCTTCACTGAGTGCTGTGCAGGAAAAGGGAAATGTGAGTTTGGGAATAAAACAAAAAACAGAGCTGAACGTCTTTTATGGTTCAGTGAGATGCATATGGGATTAGAAGAATATGGGATTATCAGAATATGGGATTAGAAGAATATGGGATTATCAGAATATGGGATTAGAAGAATATGGGATAATCTGAATATGGGATTAGAAGAATATGGGATTATCAGAATATGGGATTAGAAGAATATGGGATTATCAGAATATGGGATTAGAAGAATATGGGATTATCAGAATATGGGATTAGAAGAATATGGGATTATCAGAATATGGGATTAGAAGAATATGGGATTATCAGAATATGGGATTAGAAGAATATGGGATTATCAGAATATGGGATTAGAAGAATATGGGATTATCAGAATATGGGATCAGAAGAATATGGGATTAGAAGAATATGGGATTAGAACAATATGGGATTAGAAGAATATGGGATTAGAACAATATGGGATTATCAGAATATGGGATTATCAGAATATGGGATTAGAAGAATATGGGATTAGAAGAATATGGGATTAGAAGAATATGGGATTATCAGAATATGGGATGAGCAGAATATGGGACTAGCAGAATATGGGATCAGCAACTAAGCTGGTTTGCACCGATAACATCAACGACCTCCCTCTCAGTCTGGCGTGGAATATACAGGACACTGAATTCACAACGAACAACAATGTGTCTGACGGCATTATTAGAAAGTTGGAGTGATGCAACAAAGCTACTCACCAGTGAATGGATACTTATGGTATGTAACTGTTAACTAGCTATTAAAGCATTCTAATGTACCGTGACAATATAACCGGTCGTTCTTTAGGCCTAACTATTAACTATCGTTATTTTGGCGTATATGTTTCAGGTACACACAAGAGACGATGGGAGTGACCACACTCACAATGATGCTGCCAAAGATCTGTAAAATAGCTGGCTCGACGCAGATTTAAACTAACCACTGTCTCCAAACCACTTTGATCCAGAAACTGTCAGATGCTTGACTAGAGGCACGAGCAATATTATCTGTCGGAGGTCACAGATTCGCAGCTTCTTCAAAAAAACTGAAGGCTAAATTTGGAAGTGAGGAGCACTTACGGTTCTCTGACCACACAGCTGCAGCAGCTCCCCCAGCTGAAAGAATGGCATCCATTTCCAGCAGTGGAGCCAAAGATCGATAGCATGGGGAAGCCAACAACAAACGATAGCATGGGGAAGCCAACAACAAACGATAACATGGGGAAGCCAACAACAAACGATAACTTGGGCAAGCCAACAACAAACGATAACTTGGGGAAGCCAACAACAAACGATAACATGGGGAAGCCAACAACAAACGATAACTTGGGGAAGCCAACAACAAACGATAACATGGGGAAGCCAACAACAAACGATAACATGGGGAAGCCAACAACAAACGACAACATGGGGAAGCCAACAACAAATGATAACATGGGGAAGCCAACAACAAACGATAACTTGGGGAAGCCAACAACAAACGATAACATGGGGAAGCCAACAACAAACGATAACTTGGGCAAGCCAACAACAAACGATAACTTGGGGAAGCCAACAACAAACGATAACTTGGGGAAGCAAACAACAAACAATAACATGGGGAAGCCAACAACAAACGATAACATGGGGAAGCCAACAACAAACGATAACATGGGGAAGCCAACAACAAACGACAACATGGGGAAGCCAACAACAAACGATAACTTGGGGAAGCCAACAACAAACGATAACATGGGGAAGCCAACAACAAACGATAGCATGGGGAAGCCAACAACAAACGATAACTTGGGGAAGCCAACAACAAACGATAACATGGGGAAGCCAACAACAAACGATAACTTGGGGAAGCCAACAACAAACGATAACTTGGGGAAGCCAACAACAAACGATAACATACCTTAAGGGAAGATTTCGGCAGTACCTGTATGGTTAGTGAGAAAGTCCATATTGCAAATGTACGGTCCCTTACTAGACGTCCGAAATCGTTTGTAAAATTCGCGGACGGTGTCGGGCCGAGCGGCAGGGCCGGACCTACCAGGAAGTCATCAAATGAACTTTGTCGGACATTCGGTTTCCATTTTACAAAAATAATAAGATTTATGTCATTTTTCCGATGTCCCGGAAATTCCCACAAGAGGGCATAAGCAATCATATTGCTATTGCTACAAAACATCACGATTCACGACGGGGCCTTATCTCGAAAACTGAAAATATTTAGAAGCCGAAACTCGGTGAGCGTAGGGGCGGCATAATGGGCAGTTGGCCCCGAACAAGATGGCGTCTAGGCCTCAACGGTTTTTGAGTTATGGCCATTTATCTGGGATTAAAGGTCCAAAATGAAAATAGAGAAATTATTTTTCCACTTCACGTCAAAGTCAAGGAGCCTCCGGTGTCAATAAAAAAAGAACCAGCCATTTATCTATCGTCATTTAAGAGAAATCGTACAACGACACCTTGGTGATGTTCACGGATAGGTGTTTTTTTTTTTTCAACGGTTACAGATCCAGTTGCAGGTTGTTCTTACGAATCTTTTTAAAGTGTGCTGCGGAGCTCTGCGAGATTTCTGTGATTTTCTATGATTTTCTGAAATAACACACACTCACTAAACCCTCCGTAAATAACTCAGTTCTTAACGTAAAGACTTAAAACTCAGGATTCTGTAAAGGCATACCCCAATCATGATATGAGTTTATTTATAGCTTCCTGTGCCAACCGGAAGTGCCTTTAATGGTGTCACAGTGGCAGTTTCCATGGGTTAAAAAGGTCTGATCTTTTCAAAACTTCATATGTGTGACTAGGTAACCCTCATGAACTGTAAATCAGTCATTTCTCCCAACAGATGTCAAAGAAAATCTCTCACACGCACACACAGCAAGGATGGAGTGAAAAGTGCGGTTCTCAAAGACACAGAGAGCAGGCAATGGCATAAACATAATAATCTCTAGGCCGTGCCGAGTTCAACGAGATATCCCGCTTGACCGTAGCTCGCTCGGTCTAAGCGCAGCGACCATTAGAAAATTAGGCCCAAATGAAGCCTGCCCCACAACGTCATTTGCTTTTGGGTGACAGTGAGAGAACCGTTAGGGTGAGAAGCACAATTCGACCTCAGGTACGTTCCTAAGGTCCTTCCGATCCGTGCAAGCCTAACGTTGACCGTGTGGCATTAACCCTAATAGTTAAAAGAAGGTGTTTACTTCAAAGAGTTTGCATTGACTTCTCTCCCCATAGGAATACATTGCCTTTACCCCTAAATTCAACCTGAAGTCTATATGGGTTATGAATGCCGTATGAACCTGTCTTTGGTAACAGTCCATCAGGCCAGTATGAGGTCTACCTGTGTTGATTCTAAGATTCCTGGACCAACCGGAAGTGGTTAAAATCACCCTAAAAGTGTTTTTCCATTACCTGCCTGCAGTTTGATAGACATAGTGCATTCAACCCTGTGTAAATCAGTCAATTCTTAACGTAAGGACTTAAAACTCAGGATTCTGTAAAAGCATAGCCCAGTGAGGATATGTGTTGACTTATAGCTTCCTGTGACAACCGGAAGTGCCTTAATTGGTGTCTCAGGGGCTGTTTCGAGGGGTTAAAAAAGTCAGATCTGTCCAAAACTTCATATGTGTGATTAGGCAACCCCCATGAACTGTAAATCAGTCATTTTTCCCATAAAATTTCAAAGGAAAACTAAATCACACAGACACACAACTTGGAAGGAGGGACGTATTGGGGTTTGTAGAGACAGACAGTGCCTCCAATAGTTAGCTTTGTTCGAGCTAAAAAAGAACCGTCAGACCTAGAGTTCCGAAACTTTAGAAACCTGTTCTAGACCTCGGGTCGATAGTGCGTGGTGAGTTAGGTGGCTCTAGAAGGTTCTCGGACCGAGAAATAGCCTCGTACATTTGCAATGACTTCAATTCATTTTGACCATTACGAAAATGGCGACATTTAGAAAAGTCTCAGAGACACAAGACTAGGTGCATTGAAACCGGCTCGGGCCATAGAGACGGACCCCAACGTTTCGGTCCGATAGCTCATTCAAGGACCCCATAGCAAGGCATTGAAAAATTGGATTTTCAGCACCAATTAGGGTTTTACTCGGGCACCGAAGGACCTATTGAGCCGAAACTCGGGATTCGGGGTCGCCTCACATAGGCCTTCACATAATGTCTGACCTGGACCCGCAGCTAGAACGTAACTATGTGTTTTACGTTTTTATTATGTTTTAAACTAATGGCGCTGTGAATTATGGGCCTGCTCTGACATATGTGATAGTTGGCTTCTAAATGAGTTGGAAAAAGTGGGTTTGGTGTCAATTGGTATCAGTTTGGTGTCAGAATGACATCTAATTGACTGGTGGACACTGACTTGCTAGTTGACTTTTGTACATTAGCAATATGTTTAAACGGAGAGGGACCATCACCAAAATGGCATTCTGAAATCAACACAAAAAATGGCATCACCATAGTCTCCAGGCTGTGCAGAGTTCAACGAGACGCCCCGCCTTGACCGTAGCTCGCTCTGAGTGCAGCGACCTTGAAAAAAGAAGGTGCAAAACGAAGGCTGGCCCTCAATGTCATTTGCTTTTGGGTGACAGTGAGAGAACCGTTAGGGTGAGAAGCACAATTCGACCTCAGGTACGTTCCTGAGGTCCTCCCGATCCGTGCAAGCCTAACCTTGACCGTGTGGCATTAACCCTTAATAGTTAAAAGAAGGTGTTTACATCAAAGAGTTTGCATTGACTTCTCTCCCCATAGGAATACATTGCCTGCACCTCTAAATTCAACCTGAAGCCTATGTGGGTTATGAATGCCTTATGAACCTGTCTTCTATGACAGTCCATCAGACCACTATGAGGTCTACCTGTGTCGATTCTAAGCTTCCTGGAGCAACCAGAAGTGGTTAGATTGACCCAAAAGGAGTTTTGATGTACATAACCTTCAAAGGTGAAAATGACTGCATTCAACACTGTGTAGATCATAGATCAGTCAATTCTTAACTTAAAGACTTAAAACTCAGGATTCTGTAAGTGTTTATGTCAATCAAGACATGTGTTTACTTATAGCTTCCTGTGCCAACCGGAAGTGCCTTTAATTGGGTCACACTGTCTGTTTTGAAGGGTTAGAAAAGTCACATCTCTCCAAAACTTCATATGTGTGACCAGGTAACCCTCCTAAACTGTAAATCAGTCATTTCTCCCAGCAGATGTCAAAGAAAAGCTCTCACACGCACACACAGCAAGGATGGAGTGAAAAAGTGTGGTTCTCAAAGACACAGAGAGCAGGCAATGGCATAAACATAATGTCTAGGCCGTGCCGAGTTCAACGAGATATCCCGCTTGACCGTAGCTCGCTCGGTCTGAGCGCAGCGACCATTAGAAAAGTAGGCCCAAAATGAAGCCTGCCCCACAACGTCATTTGCTTTTGGGTGACAGTGAGAGAACCGTTAGGGTGAGAAGCACAATTCGACCTCAGGTATGTTCCTAAGGTCCTTCCGATCCGTGCAAGCCTAACGTTGACCGTGTGGCATTAACCCTTAATAGTTAAAAGAAGGTGTTTACTTCAAAGAGTTTGCATTGACTTCTCTCCCCATAGGAATACATTGCCTTTACCCCTAAATTCAACCTGAAGTCTATATGATTCTATAGTGAAAAAACATCACCTAATGTTCATGATGAAATCAACACAACGAGTGATGGAAATGTACAACTATCACTGCTCGGCCATCCTGTGTTCATCAGACCAGTCAATTTTGCATTTTTGAGCATGTCAAATTTCATATGGTAAATGCACATTGAAACATATGGCAAATGCACGTGCACTTACAATATGATTCTATAGTGAAAAAACATCACCTAACGGAGATGATGAAATCAACACAACGAGTGATGGAAATGTACAACTATCACTGCTCGGCCATCCTGTGTTCATCAGACCAGTCAATTTTGCATTTTTGAGCATGTCAAATTTCATATGGTAAATGCACATTGAAACATATTGCAAATGCACGTGCACTTGCAATATGATTCTATAGTGTAAAAACATCACCTAATGGACATGATGAAATCAACACAACGAGTGATGGAAATGTACAACTATCACTGCCCGGCCATCCTGTGTTCCCATAGCGAGCATTAATATCAGAATGACTGGTAAATGCATTTACAAGCATATTTTTTGGGGGGTTACCAGGTGCCTATTTTCAATCACCAGTTGCACAACATGCGTATCCATCAGAATATTTTAAACAGTCCATAAAGCACTCAGGACGGACTCAATAGATAGAGGGCCGTAGTAGGGTACTCCCATAGCGGGCATGGACAATAGGCGTCCCGGTAAATGCATTTACAACCATATTTTTATTTTTGGGTTACCAGTTGCACAACAATGCACGTGCATTTGCAATATGATTCTATAGTGAAAAAACATCACCTAATGGACATGATGAAATCAACACAACGAGTGATGGAAAGGAACAACTATCACTGCTCGGCCATCCTGTGTTCATCAGACCAGTCAATTTTGCATTTTTGAGCATGTCAAATTTCATATGGTAAATGCACATTGAAACATATTGCAAATGCACGTGCACTTACAATATGATTCTATAGTGAAAAAACATCACCTAATGGACATGATGAAATCAACACAACGAGTGATGGAAATGTACAACTATCACTGCTCGGCCATCCTGTGTTCATCAGACCAGTCAATTTTGCATTTTTGAGCAAGGTCAAATTTCATATGGTAAATGCACATTGAAACATATTGCAAATGCACGTGCACTTACAATATGATTCTATAGTGAAAAAACATCACCTAATGGACATGATGAAATCAACACAACGAGTGATGGAAAGGAACAACTATCACTGCCAGGCCATCCTGTGTTCATCAGGCCAGTCAATTTCACATTCCTGCAGGATTTTTATAGCATGACAAATTCGTGATGGTACCTGCCCATTGAACCATATTGCAAATGCACAGTGACTTTGCAAAAGTGAGAAAACATAAACAAATGGACATGATGAAATCAACACAACGAGTGATGGAAAGGTACAACTCTCACTGCTCGGCCATCCTGTGTTCATCAGACCAGTCAATTTTGCATTTTTGAGCATGTCAAATTTCATATGGTAAATGCACATTGAAACATATTGCAAATGCACGTGCACTTACAATATGATTCTATAGTGAAACAACATCACCTAACGGAGATGATGAAATCAACACAACGAGTGATGGAAATGTACAACTATCACTGCTCGGCCATCCTGTGTTCATCAGACCAGTCAATTTTGCATTTTTGAGCAAGGTCAAATTTCATATGGTAAATGCACATTGAAACATATTGCAAATGCACGTGCATTTGCAATATGTTTCAATGTGCATTTACCATATGAAATTTGACATGCTCAAAAATCATGCAGAAATGCAAAATTGACTGGCCAGATGAACACAGGATGGCCTGACAGTGATAGTTGCTCCTTTTTCCATCCCGAGTTCATCTGGCCAGTCAATTTTGCATTTCTGCAGGATTTTGAGCATGTCAAATTTCATATAGTAATTGTCCATTGAACCATATTGCAAATGCACGTGCACTTGCAATATGATTATATAGTGAAAAAACATCACAAAATGGACATGATGAAGTCAACACAACGAGTGATGGAAAGGAACAACTATCACTGCCCGGCCATCCCGAGTTCATCAGGCCAGTCAATTTTGCATTTCTGCAGGATTTTTGAGCATGTCAAATTTCTTATGTCATTTGGCCCACAAAAAAAATTCCTTATGCACAATTTAAAAAAATATATAAAAAAATATGATAATAAAATTGGACAAAAGTATATTCATACAGTTCTTACACATGTGTAATTGACAAAAAAATTGAAAGAATTTCAAAAACGGTCCAGAAAGCACTTTTTAAGGGTGTGTGAAGTTTTTACAAAATTTTGACATTTTTGACTTTTGACTTTTGACTTCCTATGAAATCATATTGAAATTGGACAAAACATATTCCTTATGCGCATGTAAAAAAAAAAAAAAAATATGATAATAAAATTGGACAAAAGTATATTCATACAGTTCTTACACATGTGTAATTGACAAAAAAATCGAAAGAATTTCGAAAAACGGTCCAGAAAGCACTTTTTAAGGGTGTGTGAAGTTTTTTACAAAATTTTGACATTTTTGACTTTTGACTTTTGACTTCCTATGAAATCATATTGAAATTGGACAAAACATATTCCTTATGCGCATGTAAAAAAAAAAAAAATTATGATAATAAAATTGGACAAAAGTATATTCATACAGTTCTTACACATGTGTAATTGACAAAAAATCGAAAGAATTTCGAAAAACGGTCCAGAAAGCACTTTTTTATGGGTGTGTGAAGTTTTTTACAAAATTTTGACATTTTTGACTTTTGACTTTTGACTTCCTATGAAATCATATTGGAATTGGACAAAACATATTCCTTATGCGCATGTAAAAAAAATAAAAAAATAATGATAATAAAATTGGACAAAAGTATATTCATACAGTTCTTACACATGTGTAATTGACAAAAAATCGAAAGAATTTCGAAAAACGGTCCAGAAAGCACTTTTTTATGGGTGTGTGAAGTTTTTTACAAAATTTTGACATTTTTGACTTTTGACTTTTGACTTCCTATGAAATCATATTGGAATTGGACAAAACATATTCCTTATGCGCATGTAAAAAAAAAAAAAAAATTATGATAATAAAATTGGACAAAAGTATATTCATACAGTTCTTACACATGTGTAATTGACCAACAAATCGAAAGAATTTCGAAAAACGGTCCAGAAAGCACTTTTTTAAGGGGTGATAAGTTTTTGACAAAAATTTCATTTTTTCAAAATTTTACTTTTGGACATTGACTTGGGTTACATTTCCAATATGAAAAACCCCGGTGGAGCGCATTTGCCCCCTGTTGAATTTTTAAAGTGTTACAACTGGCAATTGCCATATGGCATTTGCAATACACTTTGCATGAATCAACGCCGAATTGGGTGGTATTGGCCAATGTGTATATGGTTTGTCCGATGCCAATGACTTGCCATTCATTTTTGTCCAATACAGGGGGGTATTCCCTTACATGGGGAAGCCAACAACAAACGATAACTTGGGGAAGCCAACAACAAACGATAACATGGGGAAGCCAACAACAAACGATAACTTGGGGAAGCCAACAACAAACGATAACTTGGGGAATCCAACAACAAACGATAACTTGGGGAAGCCAACAACAAACGATAACTTGGGGAAGCCAACAACAACAAACGATAACTTGGGGAAGCCAACAACAAACGATAACTTGGGGAAGCCAACAACAAACGATAACTTGGGGAAGCCAACAACAAACGATAACTTGGGGAAGCCAACAACAACAAACGATAACTTGGGGAAGCCAACAACAAACGATAACTTGGGGAAGCCAACAACAAACGATAACTTGGGGAAGCCAACAACAACAAACGATAACTTGGGGAAGCCAACAACAAACGATAACTTGGGGAAGCCAACAACAAACGATAACTTGGGGAAGCCAACAACAAACGATAACTTGGGGAAGCCAACAACAAACGATAACTTGGGGAAGCCAACAACAAACGATAACATGGGGAAGCCAACAACAAACGATAACTTGGGGAAGCCAACAACAAACGATAACTTGGGGAAGCCAACAACAAACGATAACATGGGGAAGCCAACAACAAACGATAACTTAGGGAAGCCAACAACAAATGATAACTTGGGGAAGCCAACAACAACAAACGATAACTTGGGGAAGCCAACAACAAACGATAACTTGGGGAAGCCAACAACAAACGATAACATGGGGAAGCCAACAACAAACGATAACATGGGGAAGCCAACAACAAACGATAACTTGGGGAAGCCAACAACAAACGATAACATGGGGAAGCCAACAACAAACGATAACTTGGGGAAGCCAACAACAAACGATAACTTGGGGAAGCCAACAACAAACGACAACATGGGGAAGCCAACAACAAACGATAACTTGGGGAAGCCAACAACAAACGATAACTTGGGGAAGCCAACAACAAACGATAACATGGGGAAGCCAACAACAAACGATAACATGGGGAAGCCAACAACAAACGATAACTTGGGGAAGCCAACAACAAATGACAACATGGGCAAGTCAACAACAAACGATAACATGGGGAAGCCAACAACAAACGATAACATGGGGAAGCCAACAACAAACGATAACATGGGGAAGCCAACAACAAATGATAACATGGGCAAGCCAACAACAAACGATAACTTGGGGAAGCCAACAACAAATGATAACATGGGGAAGCCAACAACAAACGATAACATGGGGAAGCCAACAACAAATGATAACATGGGGAAGCCAACAACAAACGATAACATGGGGAAGTGAACAACAAATGATAACATGGGGAAGCCAACAACAAACGATAACATGGGGAAGCCAACAACAAATGATAACTTGGGGAAGCCAACAACAAACGATAACATGGGGAAGTGAACAACAAATGATAACATGGGGAAGCCAACAACAAACGATAACATGGGGAAGCCAACAACAAATGATAACATGGGGAAGCCAACAACAAATGATAACATGGGGAAGCCAACAACAAACGATAACTTGGGGAAGCCAACAACAAACGACAACATGGGGAAGCCAACAACAAACGATAACTTGGGGAAGCCAACAACAAACGATAACATGGGGAAGCCAACAACAAACGATAACATGGGGAAGCCAACAACAAACGATAACATGGGGAAGCCAACAACAAACGACAACATGGGGAAGCCAACAACAAACGATAACATGGGGAAGCCAACAACAAATGATAACATGGGGAAGCCAACAACAAACGATAACTTGGGGAAGCCAACAACAAACGACAACATGGGGAAGCCAACAACAAACGATAACTTGGGGAAGCCAACAACAAACGATAACTTGGGGAAGCCAACAACAAACGATAACTTGGGGAAGCCAACAACAAACGATAACTTGGGGAAGCCAACAACAAACGATAACTTGGGGAAGCCAACAACAAACGATAACTTGGGGAAGCCAACAACAAACGATAACTTGGGGAAGCCAACAACAAACGATAACTTGGGGAAGCCAACAACAAACGATAACTTGGGGAAGCCAACAACAAACGATAACTTGGGGAAGCCAACAACAAACGATAACTTGGGGAAGCCAACAACAAACGATAACATGGGGAAGCCAAGCAAACAACAACAAAACAAACGATAACTTGGGGAAGCCAACAACAAACGATAACTTGGGGAAGCCAACAACAAACGATAACTTGGGGAAGCCAACAACAAACGATAACTTGGGGAAGCCAACAACAAACGATAACTTGGGGAAGCCAACAACAAACGATAACTTGGGGAAGCCAACAACAAACGATAACTTGGGAAGCCAACAACAAACGATAACTTGGGGAAGCCAACAACAAACGATAACTTGGGGAAGCCAACAACAAACGATAACTTGGGGAAGCCAACAACAAACGATAACTTGGGGAAGCCAACAACAAACGATAACTTGGGATAACTTGGGGAAGCCAACAACAAACGATAACTTGGGGAAGCCAACAACAAACGATAACTTGGGGAAGCCAACAACAAACGATAACATGGGGAAGCCAACAACAAACGATAACTTGGGGAAGCCAACAACAAACGACAACATGGGGAAGCCAACAACAAACGATAACATGGGGAAGCCAACAACAAATGATAACATGGGGAAGCCAACAACAAACGATAACTTGGGAAGCCAACAACAAACGACAACATGGGGAAGCCAACAACAAACGATAACTTGGGGAAGCCAACAACAAACGATAACTTGGGGAAGCCAACAACAAACGATAACTTGGGGAAGCCAACAACAAACGATAACTTGGGGAAGCCAACAACAAACGATAACTTGGGGAAGCCAACAACAAACGATAACTTGGGGAAGCCAACAACAAACGATAACTTGGGGAAGCCAACAACAAACGATAACTTGGGGAAGCCAACAACAAACGATAACTTGGGGAAGCCAACAACAAACGATAACTTGGGGAAGCCAACAACAAACGATAACATGGGGAAGCCAACAACAAACGATAACATTGAACAATTGTTCCAATAAATGACAACATTCAGATCAACATGAATAAGTCCTTGGGGTGTGTTAGTCACTCTTGAAGTGGCACTAATGCTCAGTTTGTGCGTAAATTTAATGGGTTGGGTACATTTAATGGGTTAGGGTTACATTTAATGGGTTGGGTACATTTAATGGGTTGGGTACATTTAATGGGTTAGGGTTACATTTAATGGGTTAGGGTTATATTTAATGGCTTGGGTACATTTAATGGGTTAGGGTTACATTTAATGGGTTAGGGTTACATTTCATTGGTTAGTGTTAGGGTTACATGTAATGGGTTGGGGTTACATTTAATGGGTTTGGGTTACATTTAATGGCGTTAGGGTTACATTTAATGGGTTAGGGTTACATTTAATGGATCAGGGTTACATTTAATGTGTTCGGGTTACATTAAGGGGTTAGGGCTAGGGTTAGCTTTAATGGGTTAGGTTTACATTTAATGGGTTAGGGGTACATTTACTGGGTTAGGGTTAGGGTTACATTTAACGTGTTAGGGTTAGGGTTAGCTTTAATGGGTTAGGTTTACATTTAATGGGTTAGGGTTACATTTAATGGGTTAGGGTTAGGGTTACATTTAATGGGTTAGAGTTAGGGTTACATTTAATGGGTTAGGGTTGCATTCAATGGGTTAGGGTTGCATTTAACGGGTTAGGGTTAGATTTAATGGGTTAGGTTTACATTTAGTGGGGTTAGGGTTACATTATATGGGTTAGGGTTACATTTAATGGGTTAGGGTTACATTTAATGGGTTAGGGTTAGGGTTACATTTAATGGGCTAGGGTTACATTTAATGGGTTAGGTTTACATTTAATGGGTTAGGGTTAGATTTAATGGGTTAGGGTTACATTTAATGGGTTAGGGTTACATTCAATGGGTTAGGGTTGCATTTAATGGGTTAGGGTTAGATTTAATGGGTTAGGTTTACATTTATTGGGTTAGGGTTACATTTAATGGGTTAGGGTTAGGGTTACATTTAATGGGTTAGGGTTAGATTTAATGGGTTAGGTTTACATTTATTGGGTTAGGGTTACATTTAATGGGTTAGGGTTAGGGTTACATTTAATGGGTTAGGGTTACATTTAATGGGTTAGGGTTAGGGTTACATTTAATGGGTTAGGGTTACATTTAATGGGTTAGTGTTGGGGTTACATTTAATGGGTCAGGGTTACATTTAATGGGTTAGGGTTACATTTAATGGGTTAGTGTTAGGGTTACATTTAATGGGTTAGGGTTACATTTAATGGGTTAGGGTTAGGGTTACATTTAATGGGTTAGTGTTAGGGTTACATTTCAGGTAAGCTTGCTAGCTAGCCTGTGGTTATGTTGCATAGTAACCTGTCTAGCAACAAGACTTTTGTCCGGACTACTTTTTCTGGCGGAATGGATTTATGATGAATGTATTTATTAAAACAACATTTTGAATTTAGATGTGTAGGTCTGCACCTTAATGTGATGGTAACCAGTTTATAATGGCAATAAGGATCCTCAGCGGTTAGAGGTATATGGCTGATATACCCCGGCTATATACAATCTGTCCTGGTGCTAGTTAAATGTATGGTATGCCTATTAATATAATATTGTTCTGTATTATACATGACTAACAATCTGTCCTGGTGCTTGGACAAGAATAGTTTAGATACACTACCGGACAATAGTTTTAGAACACCTACTAATTTTTTCTAAATTGTAGATTAATAGTGAAGACATCAAAAACACGAAATAACACATGTGGAATCAAGTAACGTAAAGTGTAAAATAAAGTGTAAAACAGTCCAGAACATCCAGCGATGATCCACGCAGCGAGGGTCCCCAGCCCGGAGTCTACGGCGAGGATCCGCAGGCCAGAGCCCCCGACGATGATCCACGCAGCGAGGGTCCCCAGCCCGGAGTCTACGGCGAGGATCCGCAGGCCAGAGCCCTCGACGATGATCCACGCAGCGAGGGTCCCCAGCCCGGAGTCTACGGCGAGGATCCGCAGGCCAGAGCCCCCGGCGATGATCCACGCAGCGAGGGTCCCCAGCCCGGAGTCTACGGCGAGGATCCGCAGGCCAGAGCCCCCGACGATGATCCACGCAGCGAGGGTCCCCAGCCCGGAGTCTACGGCGAGGATCCGCAGGCCAGAGCCCCCGACGATGATCCACGGGTCTGTGCTACAAGAGCGGACTCAGTGTAAAGAAGGGGGCGGCGTCCAGAACCAGAGCCGCCACCGAGACCCTCCCTATACTGTCACACCCTGACCTTAGTTATCTTCGTTCTCTTTATTATTTTGGTTAGGTCAGGGTGTGAGGAGGGTGGTTTGTGTGTTTTCTGCTTGTCTAGGGTTTTGTACATCTATGGGGTTTTGGTATGTCTAGGTAAATGTAGGTCTATGGTGGCCTGAATTTGTTCCCAATCATAGGCAGCTGTTTATCGTTGTCTCTGATTGGGGATCCTATTCAGGTTGCCATTTCCATTTTGGTTTTGTGGGTATTTATTCTGTGTTTAGTTGGCTGGTCGCACTAGTCATATCGCTTCACGGTTCGTTTTGTTATTTTGTATAGTTTTGTTCAGTGTTGCATTCGTTTAATAAAATAGAATGTACGCTTATCACACTGCACCTTAGTCTCCTCATTATGACAAACATGACAGCAGCTTCCTGTCTCTCTGATGACATAACAGTGGAACCCACCGCGGAACCACAGAACCGTAAACACCCATCATTTGTTCTCCTGATGACAGAACAGTGGAACCCACCGCGGAACCACAGAGCCATAAACACCCATCATTTGTTCTCCTGATGACAGAACAGTGGAACCCACCGCGGAACCACAGAGCCGTAAACACCCATAATTTGTTCTCCTGATGACAGAACAGTGGAACCCACCGCGGAACCACAGAACCGTAAACACCCATCATTTGTTCTCCTGATGACAGAACAGTGGAACCCACCGCGGAACCACAGAACGGGAAACACCCATCATTTGTTCTCCTGATGACAGAACAGTGGAACCCACTGCGGAACCAAAGAACCGTAAACACCCATCATTTGTTCTCCTGATGACAGAACAGTGGAACACACCGAGGAACCACAGAACCGTAAACCCCCATCATTTGTTCTCCTGATGACAGAACAGTGGAACCCACTGCGGAACCACAGAACTGGAAACACCCATCATTTGTTCTCCTGATGACAGAACAGTGGAACCCACCGCGGAACCACAGAACCGTAAACACCCATCATTTGTTCTCCTGATGACAGAACAGTGGAACCCACCTCGGAACCACAGAACCGTAAACACCCATCATTTGTTCTCCTGATGACAGAACAGTGGAACCCACCGAGGAACCACAGAACCGTAAACCCCCATCATTTGTTCTCCTGATGACAGAACAGTGGAACCCACTGCGGAACCACAGAACGGGAAACACCCATCATTTGTTCTCCTGATGACAGAACAGTGGAACCCACCTCGTAAACACAATATGTCCTCCTGCTATCTGACGCAGAAAAACAACAGAAGAACCAACCGGTCTTCCGCTGAGAGACAGATAGAGTGTTTGACCACCTGGGAGCATCATCATTTTCTCACAGCGTTACCATGACTATCGCCAGCCTCCATGTGTCTTTCCTACAGTACTGTGTATGTGACTAAGTCGTCTCAAATCAACACGTGACACTATAGGCTATATCGGTCATCAAGATAAAATCAGGATACATTTTCTTACCATGACAACAGTGCTGTTCCAGAGAAGAGTCCATCACTATCACAACCATCACAACCACAGCTACCATGAGACTTCCCCATGTTGGCTCTCAGCCGGGTCATCACCCGCGAGAGCTGCAATTTGATCAATTGATTTCCCCATCAGTAGCTGGAAAGTGAGGGAGATCAGGAGCCAGGTAGACTGCCCGCGAAAGCGTGGTGAGTGAGTAAGATCTTCCTGTAGTCACCTTCTGATCTCGGGTCTCTCTCTCTCTCTCTCTCTCTCTGTCTCTCTGTCTCTCTCTCCCTAATTTGCTTTACTGGCATGATGTAACAATGTACATACCGACCTTACATTTAGTCAGGAGATGCAGCTCCGTCTCAAGGTTTTTCTAAGGTTTTGATCAGTAACCATGGTGTACTGTCGATTTAAGGCCAGATAACACTGCATTTTGCTTTGTGTTTGTGTTTCACAATATTTAATGCAGTTTTGTTTTGACTGTTTTGGATGAGGGGACTGAGGTTTCAGTGTGTTAGTAGAACAGGTTAGTGAACTCAGGACCAGGACCAGCTGGATGAGGGGACTGAGGCTTCAGTGTGTTAGTAGAACAGGTTAGTGAACTCAGGACCAGGACCAGCTGGATGAGGGGACTGAGGCTTCAGTGTGTTAGTAGAACAGGTTAGTGAACTCAGCCCCAGGACCAGCTGGATGAGGGGACTGAGGCTTCAGTGTGTTAGTAGAACAGGTTAGTGAACTCAGGACCAGGACCAGCTGGATGAGGGGACTGAGACTTCAGTGTGTTAGTAGAACAGGTTAGTGAACTCAGGACCAGGACCAGCTGGATGAGGGGACTGAGGCTTCAGTGTGTTAGTAGAACAGGTTAGTGAACTCAGCCCCAGGACCAGCTGGATGAGGGGACTGAGGCTTCAGTGTGTTAGTAGAACAGGTTAGTGAACTCAGCCCCAGGACCAGCTGGATGAGGGGACTGAGGCTTCAGTGTGTTAGTAGAACAGGTTAGTGAACTCAGGACCAGGACCAGCTGGATGAGGGGACTGAGACTTCAGTGTGTTAGTAGAACAGGTTAGTGAACTCAGGACCAGGACCAGCTGGATGAGGGGACTGAGGCTTCAGTGTGTTAGTAGAACAGGTTAGTGAACTCAGCCCCAGGACCAGCTGGATGAGGGGACTGAGGCTTCAGTGTGTTAGTAGAACAGGTTAGTGAACTCAGCCCCAGGACCAGCTGGATGAGGGGACTGAGGCTTCAGTGTGTTAGTAGAACAGGTTAGTGAACTCAGCCCCAGGACCAGCTGGATGAGGGGACTGAGGCTTCAGTGTGTTAGTAGAACAGGTTAGTGAACTCAGCCCCAGGACCAGCTGGATGAGGGGACTGAGGCTTCAGTGTGTTAGTAGAACAGGTTAATGAACTCAGGACCAGCTGGATGAGGGGACTGAGGCTTCAGTGTGTTAGTAGAACAGGTTAGTGAACTCAGCACCAGGACCAGCTGGATGAGGGGACTGAGGCTTCAGTGTGTTAGTAGAACAGGTTAGTGAACTCAGCACCAGGACCAGCTGGATGAGGGGACTGAGGCTTCAGTGTGTTAGTAGAACAGGTTAGTGAACTCAGCACCAGGACCAGCTGGATGAGGGGACTGAGGCTTCAGTGTGTTAGTAGAACAGGTTAGTGAACTCAGCACCAGGACCAGCTGGATGAGGGGACTGAGGCTTCAGTGTGTTAGTAGAACAGGTTAGTGAACTCAGCACCAGGACCAGCTGGATGAGGGGACTGAGGCTTCAGTGTGTTAGTAGAACAGGTTAGTGAACTCAGCACCAGGACCAGCTGGATGAGGGGACTGAGGCTTCAGTGTGTTAGTAGAACAGGTTAGTGAACTCAGCACCAGGACCAGCTGGATGAGGGGACTGAGGCTTCAGTGTGTTAGTAGAACAGGTTAGTGAACTCAGCACCAGGACCAGCTGGATGAGGGGACTGAGGCTTCAGTGTGTTAGTAGAACAGGTTAGTGAACTCAGCACCAGGACCAGCTGGATGAGGGGACTGAGACTTCAGTGTGTTAGTAGAACAGGTTAGTGAACTCAGCACCAGGACCAGCTGGATGAGGGGACTGAGGCTTCAGTGTGTTAGTAGAACAGGTTAGTGAACTCAGCACCAGGACCAGCTGGATGAGGGGACTGAGGCTTCAGTGTGTTAGTAGAACAGGTTAATGAACTCAGCACCAGGACCAGCTGGATGAGGCGACTGAGACTTCAGTGTGTTAGTAGAACAGGTTTGTGAACTCAGCACCAGGACCAGCTGGATGAGGGGACTGAGGCTTCAGTGTGTTAGTAGAACAGGTTAGTGAACTCAGCACCAGGACCAGCTGGATGAGGGGACTGAGGCTTCAGTGTGTTAGTAGAACAGGTTAGTGAACTCAGCACCAGGACCAGCTGGATGAGGGGACTGAGACTTCAGTGTGTTAGTAGAACAGGTTTGTGAACTCCCCAGGACCAGCTGGATGAGGGGACTGAGGCTTCAGTGTGTTAGTAGAACAGCTTTGTGAACTCAGGACCAGCTGGATGAGGGGACTGAGGCTTCAGTGTGTTAGTATAACAGGTTAGTGAACTCAGGACCAGCTGGATGAGGGGACTGAGGCTTCAGTGTGTTAGTAGAACAGGTTAGTGAACTCAGGACCAGCTGGATGAGGGGACTGAGGCTTCAGTGTGTTAGTAGAACAGGTTAGTGAACTCAGCACCAGGACCTGCTGGATGAGGGGACTGAGGCTTCAGTGTGTTAGTAAGAACAGGTTTGTGAACTCAGGACCAGCTGGATGAGGGGACTGAGGCTTCAGTGTGTTAGTAGAACAGGTTAGTGAACCCAGCACCAGGACCTGCTGGATGAGGGGACTGAGGCTTCAGTGTGTTAGTAAGAACAGGTTTGTGAACTCAGCACCAGGACCAGCTGGATGAGGGGACTATTTTCTTTGCTCACCTCTTGGTATTGCAGGGCTTGGTAATGATATGAGAGGGGGTCACTGTATTTTAGATGTTTCCAAAACTCTTTCTTCCTCTGTCTATCTCTTCTTCTCTCTCTACTTCTCTATCTCTCTTTCTCTTCTCTCTCTCTCAATTGTAGCTGAATTGATCTTTAGATGGTAGTCAGCGTCAACCAGTTAAACTGTTACCAGGAAAACCCCACAGGAAACCCTCTGGAAATCTTTTTCTCTCTTTTAAATCACTGGATAATCAACAGCTAATCCAACTCACCCCCCCCCACCCCTAAATGCATACACTCAAATGGGCTTTGTGTCAATTACAATCAAAATCATTTTTACTGGCGTCCCCCCCTCCCATCCCTAATTCATTCCCTTCATTATATTTTCTAAAATAGCTGAATTTACACCAGGCCCTCATCAGAGATGTCAAGGACGTGAGTGTGTGTGTGTGTGTGTGTGTGTGTGTGTGTGTGTGTGTGTGTGTGTGTGTGTGTGTGTGTGTGTGTGTGTGTGTGTGCGTGTGCGCGTGTGTCTGTGTGCGTGTGCGTCTGTGTCTGTGTCTGTGAGTGTGTGTGTGCGTCTGTGTGTGTTTCTGTGAGTCTGTGAGTGTGTGAGTGTGTGTCTGCGAGTGTGAGTGTGTGTGTGTCTGTGAGTGTGTGTCTGTGAGTGTGTGAGTGTGTGTCTGCGAGTGTGAGTGTGTGTGTGTCTGTGTGTCTGTGAGTGTGTGTGTGTGTGTGTGTGTGTGTGTGTGTGTGTGTGTGTGTGTGTGTGTGTGTGTGTGTGTGTGTGTGTGTGTGTGTGTGTGTGTGTGTGTGTGTGTGTGTGTGTGTGTGTGTGTGTGTGTGTGTGTGTGTGTGTGTGCGCGAGTGTGAGTGTGTGTGTGTCTGTGTGTCTGTGAGTGTGTGTGTCTGTGTGTGTGTGTGTCCCTTTCTTTTCCAGTTCAGTATTGATGAAATAGAGAATCTCAAGTTCTATTCTCTGATCTTCTTTGTCCTTTTTTTGATACACACACACACACACACTTTGATACACACCATACTTACAAATGGATTTCAAATTAACCCCCCCTCTCCCGAAACACACTCTGTGAACAGAGTGTACAGATTGATAAGTAGTATTCAAGCTGTATTAGAGAAATAGTTGTGTTTCAAGTTCAGCTCCTGATAATTTTTTCCAGCCTGTTCTGTGATAATGAGGATAAATGTTCTGATGGTAGCTCCATGATCATAGTCCCTAGTAAGGTTCTTTAAACCTCTTAGGGCTAGAGGGCAGTGTTCCGAAGTTCGGATGAATGGCGTGCCCAAAGTGAACTGCCTGTTACTCAGGTCCAGAAACTAGGATATGCATATGATTGGTAGCATTGGATATAAAACACTCTGAAGGTTTGAAAACTGTTTGAATGATGTCTGTGAGTATAACATAACTTATTTGGCAGGCGAAACCCTGAGGACAAACCATCCAGGGAAAAAAAATGTTGAGGTCACTCTCTTTTCAATGAGTTTTCAATGGAATCTAGAATTCTAAGGCAGTTGCTTGTAGTTCCTATCGCTTCCACTAGATGTCAACAGTCTTGAGAAATTGGTTGATGTTTTTCCTTTGAGAAATGAAGAAGTAGGGCTGTCCAGAATGAGGGTCGAGTGAAGTGTGCTGTTGTGGATTATCAGGTATTGGAGTGTTGAAAGATGATGCGCAACAACAGTTTTTACCACGAAACCACGAGACCAATACCCACCGCGGTCGAATTAACTGTAAAGTACGTCGCCATCGAAACGACTACCGCTACAATCGACCTGATCACTACGTTCCAGCACCCAACTCCAGCACAAGGGTAACAAGGGTAACAAGGGTAACAAGGGTAACAAGGGTAACAAATGGTTCAATGACCATCAAAATGTAGACCGATGCTCTCTAGATGTTCAAAAACATGAAGTACGAAAGCAAGAAATTTGAGAGGACAGAAAAAGTAAGTCACTCTGACTAGATGTGGACAACAGGTCCGTTAAAATTAACACCCTTAGCAAGGACGTAAACAATCGAATCACTGCCGATCTCACTCAAGACCCTATCCAGGTCAAGTAACAAGCCCACAGGCTTTGTCTATAGACTCTATAGAAGCAAAACGTCAAACACTTCCTGAGCCAATTCCACTCAAACCCTGATAAGTCGATATGTCTTCATCATGAACAAAGATTACACATCTAGTAGTTACAATCAACCACTGCACTATGTGGTGAACTATGTGGTGAAAATGACCACAAAACGCGACTCAAACAGCCCATACCTGGAAACACTTAACCTGTGATCTGCTAAATGATTCTGGCTTGACAATGTCGCCCACCTCTCAAACGTTGTTCAATGATCTCAAAAGAGCTTTGAAGCCAACTAAACATTGGTAAAAGAAATGGAACAATGCAACACTACACTTCGAGGGGTCACTACCTCGCCTCCCACATTGAGAGTCATGCTGATACTCCCAGAACGTATCGCTCATCCACCCTGTGTATGTTACCAGCCTCGAAACTGTACCCCTGCTACTCGTTGCAGACTTGATGGATTGGTTACTCCCAATGACGGATTGGAAAACCAACCAGGTATGGTCACAGGCCACAGTGCCCTCTCCACTGACGAAACTGTCTTCCCCTAATGCTAGCTGCAACACAGTCAACCAAGAGGGGTTAAGTTACAGCCTTATTCTAAAACTTTTTTTTTTTTTAATTGATTCGAACATCTCTAGAGAGACCTCAAAATAGCTTTGCAGCGATACTCCCCATCCAACCTGACCAAGCTTGAGAGGATCTGCAGAGAATGATAGTATCATGTCACAAGGACAGACCCAGATGCAGACACAGGAGGCAGATGGTTGGAGTCTTACAATGTTTATTAATCCAAAAGGAGTAGACCAGAGAATAGTCGTGAACAGGCAAAAGGTTAAAACCAGTTCAGAGTCCAGGAGGTACAGAGTGGCAGACAGGCTCGTGGTCAAGGCAGGCAGAATTGTCAGGCAGGCGGGTGCAGAGTCCAGAAACAGGCAAAGGTCAAAACCGGGAGGACTAGAAAAAAGTAGAAATACAAATAGCAGGAGAGCGGAAAAACACTGGAAACATACAAGACGAACTGCCACAGAGAGATAGGAAACAAGGATAAATACACTGGGGAATATCAGTGACACCTGGAGGGGGTGGAGACAATCACAAGGACAGGTAAAACAGATCAGGGCGTGACAGATACAGGTGTGCCAAGCATGTCGCGTCATACCCAAGAAGACTTGAGGCTGTAATCACTGCCAAAGGTGCTTCACTAAAGTAAAGGGTCTGAGTAAAGGGTCTGAATACTTATGTAAAGAATATATTTTGGTTCTTATTTTTAAATCATATTCCATTTTGTTTTCTTAACCTGTTTTCGCGTTGTCATTGTGGGGTATCCATTTTAGAATAAGGCACGTAACGAAATGTGGGAAAGTCAAGGGTCTAAATGCTTCCTGAATACACGGTATGCTTCATTTAGAGTTATTTACATAACTTTAGTGGTAATACACATTTTGGGCTCTCTGTTTTGATTTGTAATACATTTTAAGGCTGCATGATACGACTCGAATGATGATTTGTAAAAATGAGCTTGAAAGGCATGAGCTCTGCTTTGTTTCATTGTGCAGGCTGAACACACTTCATCAGTCTCTCATTCACAATTTGACAAGCGCTTGATAATACTGTCACCCATCAGACTATTTTCAATTTATTCTGGTCTTTACTAAATCATATATTTGTGGACTTGTTTTCTATTTAGAATGGACCATTATTATGCACCTGTCAGAACAGGGGCGGGATGAAAAGACATGTCATTCATCTGCACTTCAATAGACGATGGAGGACGATGGAGGGCGCTGGAGGACGATGGAGGGCGCTGGAGGAGGATGGAGGACGCTGGAGGAGGATGGAGGACAATGGAGGACGATGGAGGGCGATGGAGGACGATGGAGGACGATGGAGGGCGCTGGAGGACGATGGAGGGCAATGGAGGACGATGGGGGGCAATGGAGGGCGATTTAGGGCACTGGAGGACGATGGAGGGCGATGGAGGACGATGGAGGGCGATTGAGGACGATGGAGGGCGATTGAGGACGCTGGAGGACGATGGAGGGCGCTTGTACGATGGAGGGCGCTGGAGGGCAATGGAGGACGATGGAGGGCGATGGAGGACGATGGAGGACGATGGAGGACGATGGAGGACGATGGAGGACGAAGGAGGACGATGGAGGACGATGGAGGACGATGGAGGACGATGGAGGACGATGGAGGACAATTGAGGACGATGGAGGACGATGGAGGGCGCTGGAGGACGATGGAGGACGATGGAGGACGATGGAGGACGCTGGAGGACGCTGGAGGACGATGGAGGACGATGGAGGACGATGGAGGGCGCTGGAGGACGATGGAGGACGATGGAGGGCGCTGGAGGACGATGGAGGGCGATGGAGGGCGACAATGGAGGACGATGGAGGGCGACAATGGAGGGCGCTTGAGGACGATGGAGGTAGAACGATGGAGGGCGCTGAAGGAACGATGGAGGCCTAGCCTACAATGGAGGGGCGCCCACAATGGAGGCCGACAATGGAGGGCGATGGAGGACGATGGAGGACGATGGAGGACGATGGAGGGCGATGGAGGACGATGGAGGACGATGGAGGGCGATGGAGGACACGGTTCAATTTCATGCCAGCCAGGTATGTATTCTCAGATTGAAAAAGAAAGCAATGTGCTTCATATTATGAAAGTTGTGAAATAGAAATAGTAGGCCTAGCCCACAATATAGTAGAACTAGCCCACAATATAGTAGAACTAGCCCACAATATAGTAGAACTAGCCCACAATATAGTAGAACTAGCCCACAATATAGTAGGCCTAGCCCACAATATAGTAGAACTAGCACACAATATAGTAGGCCTAGCCCACAATATAGTAGGCCTAGCCCACAATATAGTAGGCCTAGCCCACAATATAGTAGGCCTAGCCCACAATATAGTAGGCCTAGCCCACAATATAGTAGGCCTAGCCCACAATATAGTAGGCCTAGCCCACAATATAGTAGGCCTAGCCCACAATATAGTAGAACTAGCCCACAATATAGTAGAACTAGCCCACAATATAGTAGAACTAGCCCACAATATAGTAGAACTAGCCCACAATATAGTAGGCCTAGCCCACAATATAGTAGGCCTAGCCCACAATATAGTAGGCCTAGCCCACAATATAGTAGAACTAGCCCACAATATAGTAGAACTAGCCCACAATATAGTAGAACTAGCCCACAATATAGTAGAACTAGCCCACAATATAGTAGAACTAGCCCACAATATAGTAGGCCTAGCCTACAATATAGTAGGCCTAACCCACAATATAGTAGAACTAGCCCACAATATAGTAGGCCTAGCCACAATATAGTAGGCCTAGCCCACAATATAGTAGGCCTAGCCCACAATATAGTAGGCCTAGCCCACAATATAGTAGGCCTAGCCCACAATATAGTAGGCCTAGCCCACAATATAGTAGGCCTAGCCCACAATATAGTAGAACTAGCCCACAATATAGTAGGCCTAGCCCACAATATAGTAGAACTAGCCCACAATATAGTAGGCCTAGCCCACAATATAGTAGAACTAGCCCACAATATAGTAGGCCTAGGCCAATAGCCCCACAATATAGTAGAACTAGCCCACAATATAGTAGAACTAGCCCACAATATAGTAGAACTAGCCCACAATATAGTAGAACTAGCCCACAATATAGTAGGCCACAATATAGTAGAACTAGCCCACAATATAGTAGAACTAGCCCAGAACAATATAGTAGAACTAGCCCACAATATAGTAGGCCTAGCCTACAATATAGTAGGCCTAACCCTAGCCCACAATATAGTAGAACTAGCCCCCACAATATAGTAGGCCTAGCCCACAATATAGTAGGCCTAGCCCACAATATAGTAGGCCTAGCCCACAATATAGTAGAACTAGCCCACAATATAGTAGGCCTAGCCCACAATATAGTAGAACTAGCCCACAATATAGTAGAACTAGCCCACAATATAGTAGAACAATATAGTAGGCCTAGCCCACAATATAGTAGAACTAGGCCACAATATAGTAGAACTAGCCCACAATATAGTAGGCCCAGCCCACAATATAGTAGAACTAGCCCACAATATAGTAGGCCCACAATAGCTAGCCCACAATATAGTAGGCCCACAATATAGTAGAACTAGCCCACAATATAGTAGGCCCACAATATAGTAGGCCCACAATATAGTAGGCCTAGCCCACAATATAGTAGAACTAGCCCACAATATATATAGCCCACAATATAGAGAACTAGCCCACAATATAGTAGGCCTAGCCCACAATATAGTAGAACTAGCCCACAATATAGTAGGCCTAGCCCACAATATAGTAGGCCTAGCCCACAATATAGTAGGCCTAGCCCACAATATAGTAGAACTAGCCCACAATATAGTAGAACTAGCCCACAATATAGTAGAACTAGCCCACAATATAGTAGGCCTAGCCCACAATATAGTAGGCCTAGCCCACAATATAGTAGAACTAGCCCACAATATAGTAGAACTAGCCCACAATATAGTAGAACTAGCCCACAATATAGTAGAACTAGCCCACAATATAGTAGAACTAGCCCACAATATAGTAGAACTAGCCCACAATATAGTAGAACTAGCCCACAATATAGTAGAACTAGCCCACAATATAGTAGGCCAATATAGTAGGCCTAGCCCACAATATAGTAGGCCTAACCCACAATATAGTAGAACTAGCCCACAATATAGTAGGCCTAGCCACAATATAGTAGGCCTAGCCCACAATATAGTAGAACTAGCCCACAATATAGTAGGCCTAGCCCACAATATAGTAGGCCTAGCCCACAATATAGTAGGCCTAGCCCACAATATAGTAGGCCTAGCCCACAATATAGTAGGCCTAGCCCACAATATAGTAGAACTAGCCCACAATATAGTAGGCCTAGCCCACAATATAGTAGAACTAGCCCACAATATAGTAGGCCTAGCCCACAATATAGTAGAACTAGCCCACAATATAGTAGGCCTAGCCCACAATATAGTAGAACTAGCCCACAATATAGTAGAACTAGCCCACAATATAGTAGAACTAGCCCACAATATAGTAGAACTAGCCCACAATATAGTAGAACTAGCCCACAATATAGTAGAACTAGCCCACAATATAGTAGAACTAGCCCACAATATAGTAGAACTAGCCCACAATATAGTAGGCCTAGCCTACAATATAGTAGGCCTAACCCACAATATAGTAGAACTAGCCCACAATATAGTAGGCCTAGCCCACAATATAGTAGGCCTAGCCCACAATATAGTAGGCCTAGCCCACAATATAGTAGAACTAGCCCACAATATAGTAGGCCTAGCCCACAATATAGTAGAACTAGCCCACAATATAGTAGAACTAGCCCACAATATAGTAGGCCTAGCCCACAATATAGTAGGCCTAGCCCACAATATAGTAGAACTAGCCCACAATATAGTAGGCCTAGCCCACAATATAGTAGGCCTAGCTCACAATATAGTAGGCCTAGCCCACAATATAGTAGGCCTAGCCCACAATTGCATAGCATAGCCTATTGAAATGGAGCACAACATGGGCTTATAGGAACTCCATGCATCTCCATGCATCAACCAGCTATGAGCAGCTGGCTCCATGCATCGCCATGCATCAACCAGCTATGAGCAGCTGGCTCCATGCATCGCCATGCATCAACCAGCTATGAGCAGCTGGCTCCATGCATCTCCATGCATCAACCAGCTATGAGCAGCTGGCTCTCGCTGCACAATAGGAGATCATATTCCGCTCAAACTCTAAATGCCAGGGCTCTCATGAAGTGTTTGATTTGATTTTTTGATTGCATTTGAATTGATGTCAGAGGGGCAATAGAGCGTTGAGTATCAAACCATTAACGACTGGCTGTTAGCAAGTTTGGTAGCGGCATCAGAGCGCAGAAGCCTAGTTGTGACTTAATGGTCATGTGGAATTTCTGGCCGATAACAGCCCAAGGCGGGTGGCAGATTTGTTTCTATTAAGGACAAGCTTGAAGGTTTAAAATGGTAAAGTTTTCTATCTGCCTCATGGCAAAATGTGTAGAAAGATATTAGCTTTAAAGCTGCAAAAACAAAACATATTTCTGCCCCATGATGAAATGTGTAGAAAGATATTAGCTTTAAAGCTGCAAAAACAAAACATATTTCTGCCCCATGATGAAATGTGTAGAAAGATATTAGCTTTAAAGCTGCAAAAACAAAACATATTTCTGCCCCATGATGAAATGTGTAGAAAGATATTAGCTTTAAAGCTGCAAAAACAAAACATATTTCTGCCCCATGATGAAATGTGTAGAAAGATATTAGCTTTAAAGCTGCAAAAACAAAACATATTTCTGCCCCATGATGAAATGTGTAGAAAGATATTAGCTTTAAAGCTGCAACAACAACTTTCTGCCTGTGTAGAATTGCAGGAAATTATCTAGCTATTATCGCCGATGCCAAGATGTGGGCCTTTAAAGTGTTTCCTCCCAGGACCCGATGGTTTGTCTGGCCATGCACTGCTGAAGTGAAATTATGACTGCTGTTTTCATCTCACTGGCGCTATGAAGGGGTCCCTGATGAATGTCACAAAAGGCCCAGCTAACAATTCAATGGAGAGAGAACACTTTTGTAATGTTCCCTGATGTTTGATTGTCCAGTTTTCCGTTTGTTATGGAAACAGTTTATGTATGTTAGCAAAAACCTCCCAATAACCTATATAACCTATTGAGCATGTTTTGGCAGTAGAGTTAGGAGAACATTCCCTAAATGTCAAACAAAACTTCCCCGGAATGTAATGTTCTCGACACGTTCCACGGGACGTTGCAAGAATATTCATGTTTCCAGTTTTCTGAGGGTTAGGAGGATATTCCATCAACATTGCGACATTGCACAGAGAATACGATTCCAACATTTTGATGGGAACGTTTTGCAAGAATATTCCTGTGTCTAATGTCCGAAGACATTTAAAACGTAGGACGTTCTGTCATTTTCACCTCAAGGTTTTTGTCAAATTTCCCAGCTTGTTCCGAGGAAATCCCTTAAAGATGTTTTTAGGACGTTTCCTGATGGTCCCAAAGAAACATTCTCCAAAAACAAAACAAAAACTAGTTTCTTTACACACCGCCCCTTGTTACTGTTTCCAAGGCCCTGATTGGTGAACAACTGATCCATTCACAGCTCTTTCTCTGTTGGCAAGGTTCGGGACACCCACACACACAGTGCTTCTAACATACAATGTTTTCAACTTACATATTTGACACAACCCTCAAAAAACTGGCCACATGTAATTCTATTGCAACGTTCTCATGAAACGTGTCTAGAAAATAAAAATCTTACATTCTGAGACCATCTTCTGTGTATGTTTGGTGGGACGTTGATGGAATATTCCCCTAACCCTCAGAAAAGTGGACGCTGGAATATCCTTGCAACGTTCCAATAAAGCCTATAAAATCTACATATAATATACTGAGAACACGCTAACAAAGTTCTGGGTGAGTTCTGTTTGACGTTAAGGGAATGATCTCTGGGAAACAGTCCTTTTGCACATCACTGGAACGTTCCGGAAAAACGTTAGGGAAATAAAACAGTTCCTCTAGTCATCACCAGTTCTCCTTCCTGCTACCTCCATGCCCAGAAACCAGGGTCAAGTTTGGAACATCAATCAGCCAGAGTAGGTGGGGCTTATCAGCAGGTGGCCAATTCATGGCTAATTAGAAGTTCTGTGACCACGCCCCCTGGCCTTTGAACGGGGTATGGTTGTAGGTGCCAGGCGTGTCAATAACTGCAAAGCTGCTGAGTTTTTCAGGCTCAACAGTTTCCTGTGTGTTTCAAGACTAGTCCACCACCCAAAGGACATTCGGTCAACGTGACACAACTGTATTGAAGCATTAGAGTCAACATGGGCCAGTATCCCTGTGGTACTCGTTCGACACCTTATAGACAAATTGAGGCTATTCTGAGGGTGAATGGGTGGGGGGGGGAAAGCTCAATATGAGGAAACTGTTATTAATGTTTTGTACACTCAGTGTAGAATGCTCATAGGCATTACTCCATTTGATTCGCCTGATAAGGAACGAGTTTGGTAGATTTCATGCCCAACATAAAAAGGGTAAATTCCAAAAGTTCAAGAGCACAGATCACTTTCACATGTACACCTATGTCAATGAACAATCATACACACACACACACACACACACACACACACACACACACACACACACACACACACACACACACACACACACACACACACACACACACACACACACACACACACACACACACACACACACACACACACACACACACACATATACACGATTTCTCTCTCTCTCTCTTTCCCACACACCTCCCCACACCACCTCCCAGAGTGCGACGTTGTTGTTGTAGCCGGGGAGACAGTTGAGTGGTGAGTGTAGAACTGGCCTGTGTGTTTTAGTCTGGGTCAACCCCAGGCCAGACCTCCCAGCCTGCTTCAAGCCCAGGATCTTGCTCAATGTCCACCTGCTGAGAAGGCTTCACATAGATACATTGTTCCTGGTCTGTGGTCCCACTGAGAGTGAGCAGGGAAGTTAAAGTCAACACCGCATATACTTCTCTTTGTAGCAGGTCTTTGAGGCTGACCTCCAGGAGAGGACCAGGAGAGGGAAGGAGGCTACATAACACAGAGTTCATACCATGTGGGCTAGGCTACACAGCTACTCACTGCTTACCAAATCAAATCAAATGTTATTTGTCACATACACATGGTTAGCAGATGTTAATGCGAGTGCAGCGAAATGCTTGTGCTTCTAGTACCGACAATGCAGTAATAACCAACAAGTAATCTAACTAACAATTCCAAAACTACTGTCTTATACACAGTGTAAGGGGATAAAGAATATGTACATAAAGATATATGAATGAGTGATGGTACAGAGCAGCATAGGCAAGATACAGTAGATGGTATCGAGTACAGTATATACATATGAGATGAGTATGTAAACAAAGTGGCATAGTTAAAGTGGCTAGTGATACCTGTATTACATAAGGATGCAGTAGATTATATAGAGTACAGTATATACGTATACATATGAGATGAATAATGTAGGGTATGTAAACATTATATTAGGTAGCATTGTTTAAAGTGGCTAGTGATATATTTTACATCATTTCCCATCGATTCCCGTTATTAAAGTGGCTGGAGTTGAGTCAGTGTCAGTGTGTTGGCAGCGGCCACTCAATGTTAGTGGTGGCTGTTTAACAGTCTGATGGCCTTGAGATAGAAGCTGTTTTTCAGTCTCTCGGTCCCAGCTTTGATGCACCTCTACTCACCTCGCCTTCTGGATGATAGCGGGGTGAACAGTCAGCGGCTCGTGTGGTTGTTGTCCTTGATGATCTTTATGGCCTTCCTGTAACAACGGGTGGTGTAGGTGTCCTGGAGGGCAGGTAGTTTGCCCCCGGTGATGCGTTGTGCAGTCCTCACTACCCTCTGGAGAGCCTTACGGTTGAGGGCGGAGCAGTTGCCGTACCAGGCGGTGATACAGTTTTGTTGACGTTGAGTGTGAGGTTATTTTCCTGACACCACACTCCGAGGGCCCTCACCTCCTCCCTGTAGGCCGTCTCGTCGTTGTTGGTAATCAAGCCTACCACTGTAGTGTCGTCCGCGAACTTGATGATTGAGTTGGAGGCGTGCGTGGCCACGCAGTCGTGGGTGAACAGGGAGTACAGGAGAGGGCTCAAAACGCACCCTTGTGGGGCCCCAGTGTTGAGGATCAGCGGGGTGGAGATGTTGTTGCCTACCCTCACCACCTGGGGGCGGCCCGTCAGGAAGTCCAGTACCCAGTTGCACAGGGCGGGGTCGAGACCCAGGGTCTCGAGCTTTATGACGAGCTTGGAGGGTACTATGGTGTTGAATGCCGAGCTGTAGTCGATGAACAGCATTCTCACATAGGTATTCCTCTTGTCCAGATGGGTTAGGGCAGTGTGCAGTGTGGTTGAGATTGCATTGTCTGTGGACCTATTTGAGCGGTAAGCAAATTGGAGTGGGTCTAGGGTGTCAGGTAGGGTGGAGGTGATATGGTCCTTGACTAGGCTAGGCTACGCTACACAGCTACTCACTACAGACCAGGTGCGCTAGGCTACGCTACACAGCTACTCACTGCAGACCAGGTGGGCTACGCTACACAGCTACTCACTGCAGACCAGGTGGGCTAGGCTACGCTACACAGCTACTCACTGCAGACCAGGTGGGCGAGGCTACGCTACACAGCTACTCACTGCAGACCAGGTGGGCTAGGCTACGCTACACAGCTACTCAATGCAGACTATTTTACAGAATTAATGTCAACCTGCCAGACTGTTTTAATGTGATGGTGTACAGTAGGATGAGCAGGGTGCTCTTCTGGAGCAGCTCTAGCCTACAGTTGCTGTAAGGATGCTGAAATGATGCTGTTAGGATGCTGTTAGGCTGCTGTTATCCAGTCCAGTATTATAGCTATAACTGTGTCTCAAATGACTCCCTATTTCGTACCTACTGCACTGCTTTAATGAACGTACTTAAAAGGGAACAGAGTGCCATTTGAGACCGCAGTAACTGTGTCCTTCTGGTCTTATGGTTCCCTGAGTCCCCTGTGACTACTGGGACGGAAGATGGTTAGCACCTCGTTGTTTAGATGTTTGATAGAGGAGAGAGAAAGAGAGAGAGGGAAATGAGAGAGAGAGAGAGACATAGAGAGAGACAGATAGAGAGAGAGAGAGACATAGAGAGAGAGAGAGACATAGAGAGAGAGAGAGACATAGAGAGAGAGAGAGACATAGAGAGAGAGAGAGACAGAGGGACAGAGAGAGAGAGACATAGAGAGAGAGAGACAGAGAGAGAGAGAGACATAGAGAGAGAGAGAGAGAGGGACAGAGAGAGAGAGAGAGGGACAGAGAGAGAGAGAGAGACAGAGAGAGAGAGAGAGGGACAGAGAGAGAGAGAGAGAGAGAGACATAGAGAGAGAGAGAGAGAGAGAGAGAGAGAGAGAGAGAGAGAGAGAGAGAGAGAGAGAGAGAGAGACATAGAGAGAGAGAGAGACAGAGAGAGAGAGAGAGAGAGAGAGAGAGAGAGAGAGAGAGAGAGAGAGAGAGAGAGAGAGAGAGAGAGAGAGAGAGAGAGAGACATAGAGAGAGAGAGAGAGAGAGAGAGAGAGAGAGAGAGAGAGAGAGAGAGAGAGAGAGAGAGAGAGAGAGAGAGAGAGAGAGAGAGACATAGAGAGAGAGAGACATAGAGAGAGAGAGAGAGAGAGAGAGAGAGAGAGAGAGAGAGAGAGAGAGAGAGGGACAGAGGGACAGAGGAGACAGAGGGAGAGAGAGAGAGAGAGAGAGAGAGAGAGAGAGAGAGAGAGAGAGAGAGAGAGAGAGAGAGAGAGAGACATAGAGAGAGAGAGACATAGAGAGAGAGAGAGAGAGAGAGAGAGAGACAGAGGGACAGAGGGACAGAGAGAGACAGAGGGAGAGAGAGAGAGAGAGAGAGAGAGAGAGAGAGAGAGAGAGAGAGAGAGAGAGAGAGAGATTACACATAGGGAGATGTACACATCCTAATACAGGGAAACTCCAGGTGATACAGAAAGGAATGTCTCAATCTGTGTATGTGTAAATGTTTCTAGGATGGCCGATGTCTGGTAGAGCTGCTGATGGGGGACTGAGGGCTATTACAGACTGATAGATATAACTGTCCATTAACCGAGAGATGGAAGGAAAGCGAGGAAACATTGGAAATGAGAAAACATCATTCTCTCACAGGCCATGCATGTTGAATAGATATGTGATGATATGAGAGAGAGAGAGAGAGAAAGAGAGAGAGAGAGAGAGAGAGAGATAAGTAACAAAAGATATCGATCAAGGTTAGGCAGAATTACTTTTAAACAATCAAATTGACAACCTCTCCTCTGCCGATTCATTGATGAAGTGTTTTAGCGATGACCAGGAAGACCATTGTTGGAGCCACGGGTCGCAGCTTTATTTGTGACCCATGGAGCTGGAAACAGAAGAATGTTAAAGGTGATTGAGAAACAACTTATGAATTTTATTTCTCTCTGTAGCCCACTCACTTTCAATATATGAAGAAGTATTTTCCATTGTGTTAATGATAGCGGATTGATTGATTTCCACGCTTTTAAAATACTGCTTTTTTCATGATGAGAAGAGAATCTTCCAACCGACCGGATATTTCACTTCATCCCCAAATGTCTTAAAATATGTCTTAAAATGTGCAGGCAGCCAGATTAAAAGCATGTTTATATTGTAATACTTCTTACAGCCAACTTTCTCGCTCCGCCATCTTTACCATTGACCAAAAACAGCTCCTGGACATCAGAACAGTGATCACAAAACCTCAATTTGGATGAAGAAGTCTAGCTCAACGAATCAGCAGCTCTGGATGAAGAAGTCTAGTTCAACGAATCAGCAGCTCTGGATGAAGAAGTCTAGTTCAACGAATCAGCAGCTCTGGATGAAGAAGTCTAGTTCAACGAATCAGCAGCTCTGGATGAAGAAGTCTAGTTCAACGAATCAGCAGCTCTGGATGAAGAAGTCTAGTTCAACGAATCAGCAGGTCTGGATGAAGAAGTCTAGCTCAACGAATCAGCAGCTCTGGATGAAGAAGTCTAGTTCAACGAATCAGCAGCTCTGGATGAACAAGTCTAGTTCAACGAATCAGCAGCTCTGGATGAAGAAGTCTAGTTCAACGAATCAGCAGCTCTGGATGAAGAAGTCTAGCTCAACGAATCAGCAGCTCTGGATGAAGAAGTCTAGTTCAACGAATCAGCAGCTCTGGATGAAGAAGTCTAGTTCAACGAATCAGCAGCTCTGGATGAAGAAGTCTAGTTCAACGAATCAGCAGCTCTAGACAATCTGTTTACCTGAACCAGCCCCTGAACCCTGGGACTCTGAAGTGGCAGTGAAAGAGAAAGCAAATGAGACGGCGACATGACAAGCGAGCATGTACACCGCCATTGCCTTCTGTTTTGTTGGCGAACATGCAGTCACTGGAGAATAAACTGGATGAGCTCAGTTTGAGACTATCCTATAAACAGGACCTACAAAATCTGTAATATTCTATGTTTCTCCTAGTCATGGCTGAAAGAGGACACAAATGTTCCAACCGGAGAATTACATTGTCTTCAGAAAAGCACTGGAACGAGAGGTAACTCTGTCGGGAGTGCGCGTCATGAGACCAAGGCTCTCTGCCACAGACCACTGATTCAAAGAGGTCTCATGAGCCCCTCCTTTATAGTAGAATCCTCAAACCAGTTTCTAAAGACGGTTGACATCTAGTGGAAGCCCTAGGAAGTGCAACCTCATCCATATCTCAATGTGTATTCGGTAGTCCAAGCTTTGAAAAACTACAAACCTCAGATGTCCCACTTCCTGGTTGGATTTTTCTCAGGTTTTTGCCTGCCATGTGAGTTCTGTTATACTCACATCATTCAAACAGTTTTAGAAACTTCAGAGTGTTTTCTATCCAATACTCCTAAATATATGCATATATTAGCATCTGGGACAGAGTAGGAGGCAGTTCACTCTGGGCATGCTATTCATCCAGAATTGAAAATGCTGCCCCCTATCCCAAAAAGGTTAACAACAGCTGGTGTGCAATCTCTAATGTTAATTACGGAAGTATTGTGTTTTTGCTCACCTGAGTTAGAATGCAGCAATAGAATCTGTAGACTATTAACCAAGAGAGTTTTCATCTATATTTTTCATAGCTGTCTATTCACCACCACTGATGCACTAAGATTGCACTCAAAGGGCCAAAAGCAATCAGGAAAACACAGTGAGAGGCAGCATTTCTCTTGGCCGGTCATTTAAATGCAGGAAAAGTGAAATCTGTTTCACCCCATATTTTTTTAACAGCAACGAGAGGTGACAAAACTCTCGATCACATTTATTCCACACACAGAAACATGTACTGTACATAGACAAACCCTCACCCTCCCTTTGGCAAATCAGACCATAACTCATAATTATCTTCCTGATTCCTGCTTACAAGCAAAAACTCAAACAGGAAGTTTGATCAAGGTAAGATGAAGCAGAAGACTGGAATATGTTCCGGAATTCATCCCGAAAACATTGTGTGCATCATAACATCGTCCCCACTGTGACCACACTGGCTTCGCAGGCTGAGCCGTTGTTGCTCCTAGAGGTTTTCACTTCTTATAACAGCACTTACAGGGGCAGTTCTAGCAGGGCATACATTTTACTAACTGACTTGTTGAAAAGGTGGTATCCTATGACGCTGTCACGTTGAGCTCTTCAGTAAGTCCAGTCTTCTGAAGGGGGATCTCTCTCCCTCCATATTTTCCCCTTTCCCTTCCTCTCTCTCTCTCATTCCCTCTCTCTCCCTCCATATTTTCCCCTTTCCCTTCCTCTCTCTCTCTCTCTCTCATTCCCTCTCTCTCCCTCCATATTTTCCCCTTTCCCTTCCTCTCTCTCTCATTCCCTCTCTCTCCCTCCATATTTTCCCTTTCCCTTCCTCATTCTCTCTCTTCCTCCCTCTCTTCCCCTCTCTCTTTCCTCTCTCTCATTCTCTCTCTTCCTCCCTCTCTTCCCCTCTCTCTTTCCTTCTCTTTGTTAGACAACAAAAGGAGACAGAAAGTGTTGAAGCGTCCAGAGCTGACGGAAGGAGAAACACTAAAGGCAGAAAACACATATCATATGGTCCCAAAGAAATTAGGCCACACACACACACACACACACACACACACACACACACACACACACACACACACACACACACACACACACACACACACACACACACACACACACACACACACACACACACACACACAAACACAAACACAAACACACAAACACACACACACACACACACACACGCAAACATACACACACACAAACACACACACACGCACGCACGCGCGTAAACACATAGACACAGTCATGCATAAGAATTTATGCCCCATGACAGGAACATCTTAACACTATAATATCTATAGAAATGGTTCTTCTCCCCTGACTGAAGAACTCATTATCAATCATGCTTTTTGCAGCCAAACAACAAAAACAAGACAATAATGTTAAGTAATAACCACCATTGTAGTACAGATGAATCCTCAGCTGGAATGTGAAGCTAACTGAAGATAGCTTCATAAAACCCCGAGTAGATATTTGCTCCATAGGATACCGCTCTGGAATGTTACGGCCACCAGTAAATCTACCTTACTACTATCAGAGAGAGAGAGAGAGAGACAGAGAGAGAGAGAGAGAGAGAGAGAGAGAGAGAGAGAGAGAGAGAGAGAGAGAGAGAGAGAGAGAGAGAGAGAGAGAGAGAGAGAGAGACAGAGAGAGAGAGAGAGAGAGAGAGACAGAGAGAGAGAGACAGAGAGAGAGACAGAGACAGGGACAGAATGTTAACACATGTTTCCCATGCCAATAAAGCCCTTGAATTGAATTGAATTGAATTGAGAGAGAGAGAGAGAGAGAGAGAGAGAGAGAGAGAGAGAGAGAGAGAGAGAGAGAGAGAGAGAGAGAGAGAGAGACAGAGAGACAGAGAGACAGAGAGACACAGAGACACAGAGACAGAGAGACACAGAGACACAGAGACACAGAGACACAGAGACACAGAGACACAGAGACACAGACAGACAGACAGACAGACAGACAGACAGACAGACAGACAGACAGACAGACAGACACAGACAGAGAGAGACAGAGAGAGAGAGAGGTGTGTCAAATCTAAAGTTCTTACATAAATATCATGTGTGTGCGTGTATGCTCAAGGCCTTCCCAGTAAACCCTACATTTTATTTGTGCCCAAAACAGACATAAAATCATAAAAACACTTAGGGTATGTTCATGTAGGCAAGAGAGAAAAGGATAAAGGAAAGCAGAGAATGAGAGCAGAGGGGGGTGAGAGAGATAAATAAATAAAAAATGACTGAAGGGAACAGAGTAGAGGAAGAGGAGAGGATAAGTAAGGGAGGGGGGAACCAGAGAGAGAGAGAGAGAGAAAGAGAGGGGGGAACCAGAGAGAGAGAGAGAGAGAGAGGGGGGGGAACCAGAGAGAGAGAGCGAGAGAGAAAGAGAGGGAGGGGGGGACCAGAGAGAGAGAGAGAGAGAGAGGGAGGGGAACCAGAGAGAGAGAGAGAGAGAGAGAGAGAGAGGGGGGACCAGAGAGAGAGAGAGAGAGAGGGAGGGGGAACCAGAGAGAGAGAGAGAGAGAGAGGAGGGGGAACCAGAGAGAGAGAGAGAGAGAGGGGGGACCAGAGAGAGAGAGAGAGAGAGAGAGAGGGAGGGGGGAACCAGAGAGAGAGAGCGAGAGAGAAAGAGAGGTATTAGTGGTTTCAGCCAGCTGCCAAATGATGCTCTTGATTGCCTGTGTTGTCGTTTGGAAACAGAAGGTGTGAGGGTGATTAGACCGAGGCTCCAGACTGGGGCTCCAGCCCTGATGAACAGATGCTGATAACAAAGACCATGTTCATTGTGGTTAATAGTCAGGCACTGCCAATGGCTGGCTCACTGTCTGCTGAGGATAGGGAAAAACCTGCCAACATAGCTCATCTCCTCCTCTTCTTCTCCTCTTCGTCCCTCCTACTCTCCCTTGCTCCCTTCGAGTTAGGCTCCCTTACTTGGGAAAAATCTGCCACCATAGCTCTTATCATCCTCACCTCTCCTCATCTCCTCTCCCATCATAGAAGAGAGATAGGCTCTCTACACTAATGTTTGGGCTGTACGCTAACATAATGAGCCTGGTATTTGCAAGAAAAGGTAATGATAATCAGTCACAGGATGGGACGGTACAGGGGAATGATGGTTCTGCCTCTAGGAGTGGAGGGAGGATGGTACGGTACAGGGGAATGATGGTTCTGCCTCTAGGAGTGGAGGGAGGATGGTACGGTACAGGGGAATGATGGTTCTGCCTCTAGGAGTGGAGGGAGGATGGTACGGTACAGGGGAATGATGGTTCTGCCTCTAGGAGTGGAGGGAGGATGGTACGGTACAGGGGAACGATGGTTCTGCCTCTAGGAGTGGAGGGAGGATGGTACGGTACAGGGGAATGATGGTTCTGCCTCTAGGAGTGGAGGGAGGATGGTACGGTACAGGGGAATGATGGTTCTGCCTCTAGGAGTGGAGGGAGGATGGTACGGTACAGGGAATGATGGTTCTGCCTCTAGGAGTGGAGGGAGGATGGTACGGTACAGGGGAATGATGGTTCTGCCTCTAGGAGTGGAGGGAGGATGGTACGGTACAGGGGAATGATGGTTCTGCCTCTAGGAGTGGAGGGAGGATGGTACGGTACAGGGGAATGATGGTTCTGCCTCTAGGAGTGGAGGGAGGATGGTACGGTACAGGGGAATGATGGTTCTGCCTCTAGGAGTGGAGGGAGGATGGTACGGTACAGGGGAATGATGGTTCTGCCTCTAGGAGTGGAGGGAGGATGGTACGGTACAGGGGAATGATGGTTCTGCCTCTAGGAGTGGAGGGAGGATGGTACGGTACAGGGGAATGATGGTTCTGCCTCTAGGAGTGGAGGGAGGATGGTACGGTACATGGGAATGATGGTTCTGCCTCTAGGAGTGGAGGGAGGATGGTACGGTACAGGGGAATGATGGTTCTGCCTCTAGGAGTGGAGGGAGGATGGTACGGTACAGGGGAATGATGGTTCTGCCTCTAGGAGTGGAGGGAGGATGGTACGGTACAGGGGAATGATGGTTCTGCCTCTAGGAGTGGAGGGAGGATGGTACGGTACAGGGGAATGATGGTTCTGCCTCTAGGAGTGGAGGGAGGATGGTACGGTACAGGGGAATGATGGTTCTGCCTCTAGGAGTGGAGGGAGGATGGTACGGTACAGGGGAATGATGGTTCTGCCTCTAGGAGTGGAGGGAGGATGGTACGGTACAGGGGAACGATGGTTCTGCCTCTAGGAGTGGAGGGAGGATGGTACGGTACAGGGGAACGATGGTTCTGCCTCTAGGAGTGGAGGGAGGATGATACGGTACAGGGGAATGATGGTTCTGCCTCTAGGAGTGGAGGGAGGATGGTACAGTACAGGGGAATGATGGTTCTGCCTCTAGGAGTGGAGGGAGGATGGTACGGTACAGGGGAATGATGGTTCTGCCTCTAGGAGTGGAGGGAGGATGGTACGGTACAGGGGAATGATGGTTCTGCCTCTAGGAGTGGAGGGAGGATGGTACGGTACAGGGGAATGATGGTTCTGCCTCTAGGAGTGGAGGGAGGATGGTACGGTACAGGGGAATGATGGTTCTGCCTCTAGGAGTGGAGGGAGGATGGTACGGTACAGGGGAACGATGGTTCTGCCTCTAGGAGTGGAGGGAGGATGGTACGGTACAGGGGAATGATGGTTCTGCCTCTAGGAGTGGAGGGAGGATGGTACGGTACAGGGGAATGATGGTTCTGCCTCTAGGTGTGGAGGGAGGATGGTACGGTACAGGGGAATGATGGTTCTGCCTCAAGGAGCCGTGTTCATTCAGGAGACGGAGGAGCTGAAAGGCTAGATACGGCTGGAACTAAGGGTGTTACCTTTAAGCTGGTGATTGTTTTTTGATGGTGTTAGATATGGAGGGACGTTAGCAAAGCAAGACGACATAATGGTTTAAATGGGTATCGCTTTGTTGTTTATCGTATGACTCCGATTATTATGTAGCATTATCTACTACAGTACCAATATACATTTCTGTAACCCAAATGTTGTTAAGTACAGTCCTTCTGATATTCTCTCCGTCAAGCGGTAGTGAACATTATGTCCTGTTGAGCAAGGAAATAGACATTGGTCTATTAACAACATAGACACTACTCTATAACAACACAGGAAATAGACACTAGATAAGATACATCGAGAATCTAGATGACAGCATTGGGATGGCCGTTCCATCAAGTTAGACAAGGAACAGCCACTCCAGTGGTCATCTAGATTCTAGATGTCTCTTGTCTAATTTGAAAGAACGGCCACCCCATTGCTTTCTTCTAGATTCTAGAATTCTATTGTCTAATTTGAAGGAACGGCCAACCACAGTGCTGTCTTCTAGATTCTAGAATTCTATTGTCTAATTTGAAGGAAAGGCCAACCACAGTGCTGTCTTCTAGATTCTAGAATTCTATTGTCTAATTTGAAGGAACGGCCAACCACAGTGCTGTCTTCTAGCTTCTAGAATTCTATTGTCTAATTTGAAGGAACGGCCAACCACAGTGCTGTCTTCTAGAATCTAGAATTATATTGTCTAATTTGAAGGAATGGCCAACCACAGTGCTGTCTTCTAGATTCTAGATGTCTCTTGCATAAATTGAAATAACAGCTACTCAAGTGCTGTCATCTAGATTCAACATGTATCTTGTATAATTTGACGGAAGGCCACCACAGTGCTGTCATCTAGATTCTATATTTCTCTTGTATAATTTGAAGGAGCGGCCAACCAAAATGACTTGAATCTAGATGACTGCACTGGCGTAGCGCTTCCTTCAAATTAGACAACATAAATCTAGAATCTAGATGACAGCAGTGGAGAATTCATTCCTTCAAATTAGACAACATAAATCTAGAATCTAGATGACAGCACTAGGGTGTCCGTTCTTTCAAATTAGACAAGAGAATTCTGGAATCTAGATGACAGCACTGGGGTGGCCGTTCTTTCAAATTAAAAGACTAGTTAAGTGTCATATTCCCCATGGTGCTGTTCTGTCTGAGGCAGGCGTCAGCCGCTGCTGTTTAATGTACACTCATGCCCCATCTAGTCTCTTCTCCATTATCCCCCCTCTCCATCCACACCTCCGTCTCATGCACTCTTTCCCCGGCAGGCCCCATGCTGGCCATCTCTATTTATTGAATACATCTTCTGCTCTGAAAACATTTTTCCACCTGAGCTGTTACTTGCAACTTTTATGGCCGTGGTTGCACACAGGGACGTGGAAAGACGAGAGAAGAGAGAGAGAAAGGGTAGGTGAAGGTTAGAGGGGAGAGTAGACTGGGAGTGAGAGTGCAGAGGAGAGAGAGGGAATAGGAGAAATAGGCAGAGGGGAGGGAGAGCTTAAGAGAGATGGAGAGAGAGAGAGAAGGGGAAGGGGGGCCCTTGTATTTTTATCATATGCTTCACGCACTGGTGAACCTGGGCCATCTAGCCCTTTAGTGAACTAACAGGAGAGATGAGTGAGGGTTGGTCGTTGGTTGTTTCTTTTTTCTAGATTATTTAAGAGGAGCGATAGCAGTGCCTGCCTGGTGATGTTCCCATTTCACTTCATAACAACAAGTCAATAGCAGGCCACCCTCTGGGCCTGGGGGAAATGAGGAGAGATGGGGGAGGCATGAGAAGGTAAGGGGGGAAGATAGGGGAGAAGGTGGAGGATGGACGAGAGAAGGGGGGAGACGGGGGAGGCAGGGGAGGCAGGAGGACGTAACGGGAAAGACGGAGGGAGACAGGCAAGGCAGGAGGAGAGAAGGGGGAGAGTAGGGGGGGTGACAGACAGGGGAGTCAGGGGGAGAGAAAGGGGGAAGACAAACAGGGGAGGCAGGAGGAGAGAAGGAGGGAAGACAGGCATGGGAGTCAGGAGGAGAGAAGGGGTCAATTTAGAAGGGTATGTAAAAACCAGCCTGAACATGATAAACAGAACTATGTATAATTTAGTAGTATTTATTTCAAGAGATTAACTTTAAAAGGCCTCCAATTCAACAAAAGCAGACACAAGATAAAGACATGGACGGTTGTATTCTCCCGGTAAACATCGTTAATTGTGAACCAGTCTTTTCAGACCAGGTGAAGTCCTATCAGAGACCGGTCGAAATGACAGACCAGGTCGAATCCTCCTCTAGATGTATTTACAAGGCTGGTCTCTCGAGCTGTATTATATCAGGCCGGTCTCTCTAGCTGTATTATACCAGGCTGGTCTCTCAAGCTGTATTATACCAGGCTGGTCTCTCTAGCTGTATTATAACAGGTTGGTCTCTCTAGCTGTATTATACCAGGCTGGTCTCTCAAGCTGTATTATAACAGGCTGGTCTCTCTAGCTGTATTATAACAGGTTGGTCTCTCTAGCTGTATTATACCAGGCTGGTCTCTCTAGCTGTATTATAACAGGCTGGTCTCTCTAGCTGGTCTCTCTATTATAACCAGGCTGGTCTCTCTGTATTATACCAGGCTGGTCTAGATGTATTATACCAGGCTGTATTATTATACCAGGCTGGTCTCTCTAGCTGTATTATACCAGGCTCGTCTCTCTAGCTGTATTATACCAGGCTGGTCTCTCTAGCTTTATTATACCAGGCTGGTCTCTCTAATTATACCAGGCTGGTCAGCTGTATTATACCAGGCTGGTCTCTTTGCTGTATTATACCAGGTCTAGATTATACCAGGCTGGTCTCTCTATGTATTACCAGGCTGGTCTCTCTATGTATTATACCAGGCTGGTCTCTCTAGATGTATTATACCAGGCTGTTCTCTAGATGTATTAAACCAGGCTGGTCTCTCTAGCTGTATTATACCAGGCTGGTCTCTCTAGCTGTATTATACCAGGCTGGTCTCTCTAGCTGTATTATACCAGGCTGGTCTCTCTAGCTGTATTATACCAGGCTGGTCTCTCTAGATGTATTATACCAGGCTGGTCTCTCTCGATGTATTATACCAGGCTGGTCTCTCTAGCTGTATTAAACCAGGCTGGTCTCTCTATGTATTATACCAGGCTGGTCTCTAGATGTATTATACCAGGCTGGTCTCTCTCGCTGTATTATACCAGGCTGGTCTCTCTATGTATTATACAGGCTGGTCTCTCTAGCTGTATTATACCAGGCTGGTCTCTCTCACTGTATTAAACCAGGCTGGTCTCTCTAGCTGTATTATACCAGGCTGGTCTCTCTAGATGTATTATACCAGGCTGGTCTAGATGTATTATACCAGGCTGGTCTCTCTAGCTGTATTATACCAGGCTGGTCTCTCTAGCTGTATTATACCAGGCTGGTCTAGATGTATTATACCAGGCTGGTCTCTCTCGCTCTGGTCTCTCTAGCTGTATTATACCAGGCTGGTCTCTCTAGCTGTATTAAACCAGGCTGGTCTCTCTCTGTATTATACAAGGCTGGTCTCTCTCTCTAGATGTATTATACCAGGCTGTTCTCTCTAGATGTATTATACCAGGCTGGTCTCTCTAGCTGTATTATACCAGGCTGGTCTCTCTATTTGTATTATACCAGGCTGGTCTCTCTAGATGTATTATAACAGGCTGGTCTCTCTAGATGTATTGTACCAGGCTGGTCTCTATGTATTATACCAGGCTGGTCTCTCTAGCTGTATTATACCAGGCTGGTCTCTAGATGTCTTATACCAGATATAGCTGTAGGCTGGTCTCTCTAGATGTATTATACCAGGCTGGTCTCTCTAGCTGTATTATACCAGATATGATTTAGCTGTATTACCAGGCTGGTCTCTAGATGTATCATAGGCTGGTCTCTCTATTTGTATTATACCAGGCTGGTCTCTGTATCATACCAGGCTGGTCTCTCTATGTGTTATACCAGGCTGGTCTCTCGTATTATACCAGGCTGTATTATACCAGGCTGGTCTAGATGTATTATATTTGTATTATACCAGGCTGGTCTCTCTAGATGTATTAAACCAGGCTGGTCTCTCTGATGTATTGTACCAGGCTGGTCTCTATGTATTATACCAGGCAGGTCTAGTATTATACCAGGCTGGTCTCTCTAGCTGTATTATACCAGGCTGGTCTAGCTGTATTATAACAGGCTGGTCTCTCTAGCTGTATTATAACAGGCTGTTCTCTCTAGCTGTATTATACCAGGCTGGTCTCTCTAGCTGTATTATACCAGGCTCGTCTCTCTAGCTTTATTATACCAGGCTGGTCTCTCTAGCTTTATTATACCAAATTCGTTCAGCTGTGTTATACCTGGCAGGTCTAGATGTATGATACCAGGATGGTCTCTCTAGCTGTATTATAACAGGCTGGTCTAGATGTATTATACCAGGCTGGTCTCTCAAGCTGTATTATACCAGGCTGGTCTCTCTAGCTGTATTATACCAGGCTGGTCTCTCTAGCTGTATTATACCAGGCTGGTCTAGATGTATTATACCAGGCTGGTCTCTCTAGATGTATTATACCAGGCTGGTCTAGATGTATTTTACCAGGCTGGTCTAGATGTATTATACCAGGCTGGCCTCTCTAGCTGTATTATACCAGGCTGGTCTCTCTAGCTGTATTATACCAGGCTGGTCTCTCTAGCTGTATTATACCAGGCTGGTCTCTCTAGCTGTATTATACCAGGCTGGTCTCTCTAGCTGTATTATACCAGGCTGGTCTCTCTAGCTGTATTATAACAGGCTGGTCTCTCTAGCTGTATTGTACCAGGCTGGTCAATATGTATTATACCAGGCTGGTCTAGATGTATTATAACAGGCTGGTCTATATGTATTATAGCAGGCTGGTCTCTCTAGCTGTATTATACCAGGCTGGTCTAGATTTACAATAGATTTACTATACCAGGCTGGTCTCTCAAGATTTATTATACCAGGCTGGTCTCTCTAGCTGTATTGTACCAGGCTGGTCTCTCGAGCTGTATTATACCAGGCTGGTCTAGATGTATTATATCAGGCTGGTCTCTCTAGCTGTATTGTACTAGGCTGGTCTCTAGCTGTATTATACCAGGCAGGTCTAGAAGTATTATACCAGGCTGGTCTCTCTAGCTGTATTATACCAGGCTGGTCTAGATGTACTATACCAGGCTGGTCTCTCTATCTTTTTTTATACCAGGCTGGTCTCTCGTGCTGTATTAAACCAGGCTAGTCTCTCTAGATGTATTATACCAGACTGGTCTCTCTAGCTGTATTATACCAGGCTGGTCTAGATGTACTATACCAGGCTGGTCTCTCTATCTTTTTTTATACCAGGCTGGTCTCTCGAGCTGTATTATACCAGGCTCGTCTCTCTATTTGTATTATACCAGGCTGGTCTCTCTAGCTGTATTATACCAGGCTGGTCTCTCTAGCTTTATTATACCAGGCTGGTCTCTCTAGCTTTATTATACCAAATTTGTTCAGCTGTGTTATTCCTTGCTGGTATGTATAGCTCTGTTATACCAGGCAGGTCTAGATGTATTATACCAGGCTGGTCTCTCTAGATGTATTATACCAGGCTGGTCTCTCTAGCTGTATTATACCAGGCTGGTCTCTCTAGCTGTATTATACCAGGCTGGTCTAGATGTATTATACCAGGCTGGTCTCTCTAGCTGTATTATACCAGGCTGGTCTCTCTAGCTGTATTATAACAGGCTGGTCTAGATGTATTATACCAGGCTGGTCTCTCTAGCTGTATTATACCAGGCTGGTCTAGATGTACTATACCAGGCTGGTCTCTCTATCTTTTTTTATACCAGGCTGGTCTCTCGAGCTGTATTATACCAGGCTCGGTCTAGATGTGATTATACCAGGCTGGTCTACCCAGGCTGGTCTCTCTAGCTGTATTATACCAGGCTGTCTCTCTAGATGTATTATACCAGGCTGGTCTCTCTGTAGGCTGTATTATACCAGGCTGGTCTCTCTAGCTGTATTATACCAGGCTGGTCTCTCTAGCTTTATTATACCAGACTGGTCTCTCTAGCTTTATTATACCAAATTTGTTCAGCTGTGTTATTCCTTGCTGGTATGTATAGCTCTGTTATACCAGGCAGGTCTAGATGTATTATACCAGGCTGGTCTCTCTAGATGTATTATACCAGGCTGGTCTCTCTAGCTGTATTATACCAGGCTGGTCTCTCTAGCTGTATTATACCAGGCTGGTCTAGATGTATTATACCAGGCTGGTCTCTCTAGCTGTATTAAACCAGGCTGGTCTCTCTAGCTGTATTATACCAGGCTGGTCTCTCTAGATGTATTATACCAGGCTGGTCTCTCTCGCTGTATTATACCAGGCTGGTCTCTCTAGCTGTATTATACCAGGCTGGTCTCTCTAGATGTATTAAACCAGGCTGGTCTCTCTAGCTGTATTATACCAGGCTGGTCTCTCTCGCTGTATTATACCAGGCTGGTCTCTCTAGATGTATTATACCAGGCTGGTCTCTAGATGTATTATACCAGGCTGGTCTCTCAGATGTATTATACCAGGCTGTTCTCTCTATTTGTATTATACCAGGCTGGTCTCTCTAGATGTATTAAACCAGGCTGGTCTCTAGATGTATCATACCAGGCTGGTCTCTCTATTTGTATTATACCAGGCTGGTCTCTCTATGTATTATACCAGGCTGGTCTCTCTAGATGTCTTATACCAGATATGTCTCTCTAGCTGTATTAAACCAGGCTGGTCTCTCTAGATGTATTATACCAGGCTGGTCTCTCTAGCTGTATTATACCAGATATGTCTCTCTAGCTGTATTAAACCAGGCTGGTCTCTCTAGATGTATCATACCAGGCTGGTCTCTCTATTTGTATTATACCAGGCTGGTCTAGATGTATTATACCAGGCTGGTCTAGATGTATCATACCAGGCTGGTCTAGATGTATTAAACCAGGCTGGTCTCTCTAGCTGTGTTATACCAGGCTGGTCTAGATGTATTATACCAGGCTGGTCTAGATGTATTATACCAGGCTGGTCTAGATGTATCATACCAGGCTGGTCTCTCTATTTGTATTATACCAGGCTGGTCTCTCTAGATGTATTAAACCAGGCTGGTCTCTCTAGATGTATCATACCAGGCTGGTCTCTCTATTTGTATTATACCAGGTTGGTCTCTAGCTGTATTATACCAGGCTGGTCTCTCAAGCTGTATTATACCAGGCTGGTCTCTCTAGCTGTATTATAACAGGTTGGTCTCTCTAGCTGTATTATACCAGGCTGGTCTCTCTAGCTGTATTATAACAGGCTGGTCTCTCTAGCTGTATTATACCAGGCTCGTCTCTCTAGCTTTATTATACCAGGCTGGTCTCTCTAGCTTTATTATACCAAATTCGTTCAGCTGTGTTATACCTGGCAGGTCTAGATGTATTACACCAGGCTGGTCTAGCTGTATTATACAAGGCTGGTATAGATGTATCATACCAGGCTGGTCTCTCTATTTGTATCATACCAGGCTGGTCTCTCTATTTGTATAGGATGGTCTCTCTAGCTGTATTATAACAGGCTGGTCTAGATGTATTATACCAGGCTGGTCTCTCAAGCTGTATTATACCAGGCTGGTCTCTCTAGCTGTATTATACCAGGCTGGTCTCTCTAGCTGTATTATACCAGGCTGGTCTAGATGTATTATACCAGGCTGGTCTCTCTAGATGTATTATACCAGGCTGGTCTAGATGTATTTTACCAGGCTGGTCTAGATGTATTATACCAGGCTGGCCTCTCTAGCTGTATTATACCAGGCTGGTCTCTCTAGCTGTATTATACCAGGCTGGTCTAGCTGTATTATACCAGGCTGGTCTCTCTAGCTGTATTATACCAGGCTGGTCTCTCTAGCTGTATTATACCAGGCTGGTCTCTCTAGCTGTATTATAACAGGCTGGTCTCTCTAGCTGTATTGTACCAGGCTGGTCAATATGTATTATACCAGGCTGGTCTAGATGTATTATAACAGGCTGGTCTATATGTATTATAGCAGGCTGGTCTCTCTAGCTGTATTATACCAGGCTGGCCTAGATTTACAATAGATTTACTATACCAGGCTGGTCTCTCAAGATTTATTATACCAGGCTGGTCTCTCTAGCTGTATTATACCAGGCTGGTCTCTCTGTATTATACCAGGCTGGTCTAGATGTATTATATCAGGCTGGTCTCTCTAGCTGTATTGTACTAGGCTGGTCTCTAGCTGTATTATACCAGGCAGGTCTAGAAGTATTATACCAGGCTGGTCTCTCTAGCTGTATTATACCAGGCTGGTCTAGATGTACTATACCAGGCTGGTCTCTCTATCTTTTTTTATACCAGGCTGGTCTCTCGAGCTGTATTATACCAGGCTCGTCTCTCTATTTGAATTATACCAGGCTGGTCTCTCTATCTTTTTTATACCAGGCTGGTCTCTCGTGCTGTATTAAACCAGGCTAGTCTCTCTAGATGTATTATACCAGACTGGTCTCTCGAGCTGTATTATACCAGGCTCGTCTCTCTATTTGTATTATACCAGGCTGGTCTCTCTAGCTGTATTATACCAGACTGGTCTCTCTAGCTTTATTATACCAGACTGGTCTCTCTAGCTTTATTATACCAAATTTGTTCAGCTGTGTTATTCCTTGCTGGTATGTATAGCTCTGTTATACCAGGCAGGTCTAGATGTATTATACCAGGCTGGTCTCTCTAGATGTATTATACCAGGCTGGTCTCTCTAGCTGTATTATACCAGGCTGGTCTCTCTAGCTGTATTATACCAGGCTGGTCTAGATGTATTATACCAGGCTGGTCTCTCTAGCTGTATTATACCAGGCTGGTCTCTCTAGCTGTATTATAACAGGCTGGTCTAGATGTATTATACCAGGCAGGTCTAGAAGTATAATACCAGGCTGGTCTCTCTAGCTGTATTGTACAAGGCTGGTCTAGATGTGATATACCATGCTGGTCTCTCTAGCTGTATTATACCAGGCTGGTCTAGATGTATTATACCAGGCTGGTCTCTCTAGCTGTATTATACCAGGATGGTCTCTCTAGCTGTATTATAGCAGGCTGGTCTAGATGTATTATACCAGGCATGTCTCTCTAGCTGTATTGTACCAGGCTGGTCTAGATGTATTATACCAGGCTGGTCTCTCTAGATGTATAATACCAGGCTGGTCTAGATGTATTATATCAGGCTGGTCTAGATGTATCATACCAGGCTGGTCTAGTTGTATTATACCAGGCTGGTCTCTCTAGATGTATTATACCAGGCTGGTCTCTCTAGCTGTATTATACCAGGCTGGTCTCTCTAGCTGTATTATACCAGGCTGGTCAATATGTATTATACCAGGCTGGTCTAGATGTATTATAGCAGGCTGGTCTCTCTAGCTGTATTATACCAGGCTGGTCTAGATGTATTATAGCAGGCTGGTCTCTCTAGCTGTATTATACCAGGCTGGTCTAGATGTATTATACCAGGCTGGTCTCTCTATTTGTATTATACCAGGCTGGTCTAGATTTACAATAGATTTACTATACCAGGCTGGTCTCTCAAGATTTATTATACCAGGCTGGTATCTCTAGCTGTATTGTACCAGGCTGGTCTCTCCAGCTGTATTATACCAGGCTGGTCTAGATGTATTATATCAGGCTGGTCTCTCTAGCTGTATTGTACTAGGCTGGTCTCTCTAGCTGTATTATACCAGGCTGGTCTAGATGTATTATACCAGGCAGGTCTAGAAGTATTATACCAGGCTGGTCTCTCTAGCTGTATTATACCAGGCTGGTCTAGATGTGATATACCAGGCTGGTCTCTCTATCTTTTTTTATACCAGGCTGGTCTCTCGTGCTGTATTAAACCAGGCTAGTCTCTCTAGATGTATTATACCAGACTGGTCTCTCTAGATGTATTACACCAGGCTGGTCTAGCTGTATTACACGAGGCTGGTCTAGCTGTATTATACCAGGCTCGTCTCTCTATTTGTATTATAGCAGGCTGGTCTAGATGTATTATACCAGGCTGGTCTCTCTAGATGTATTATACCAGGCTGGTCTAGATGTATTATACCAGGCTGGTATAGATGTATTATACCAGGCTGGTCTCTCTAGCTGTATTATACCAGGCTGGTCTCTCTAGCTGTATTATACCAGGCTGGTCTCTCTAGCTGTATTATACCAGGCTGGTCTCTCTAGCTGTATTATACCAGGCTGGTCTCTCTAGCTGTGTTATACCAGGCTGGTCTAGATGTATTATACCAGGCTGGTCTAGATGTATTAAACCAGGCGGGTCTATCTAGCTGTATTATACCAGGCTGGGCTCTCTAGATGTATTATACCAGGCTGGTCAAGATGTATTACACCAGGCTGGTCTAGCTGTATTATACAAGGCTGGTATAGATGTATCATACCAGGCTGGTCTCTCTATTTGTATCATACCAGGCTGGTCTCTCTATTTGTATTATAGCAGGCTGGTCTAGATGTATTATACCAGGCTGGTATAGATGTATTATACCAGGCTGGTCTCTCTAGCTGTATTATACCAGGCTGGTCTCTCTAGCTGTATTATACCAGGCTGGTCTCTGTAGCTCTATTATACCAGGCTGGTCTCTCTAGCTGTATTATACCAGGCTGGTCTCTCTAGATGTATTATACCAGGCTGGTCAAGATGTATTACACCAGGCTGGTCTAGCTGTATTATACAAGGCTGGTATAGATGTATCATACCAGGCTGGTCTCTCTATTTGTATCATACCAGGCTGGTCTCTCTATTTGTATTATACCAGGCTGGTCTCTCTAGATGTATTAAACCAGGCTGGTCTCTCTAGATGTATCATACCAGGCTGGTCTCTCTATTTGTATTATACCAGGCTGGTCTCTCTAGATGTATTATACCAGGCTGGTCTCTCTAGATGTATTAAACCAGGCTGGTCTCTCTAGCTGTATTATACCAGGCTGGTCTCTGTAGATGTATTATACCAGATATGTCTCTCTAGCTGTATTAAACCAGGCTGGTCTCTCTAGATGTATCATACCAGGCTGGTCTCTCTAGCTGTATTATACCAGATATGTCTCTCTAGCTGTATTAAACCAGGCTGGTCTCTCTAGCTGTATTATACCAGGCTGGTCTAGATGTATTATACCAGGCTGGTCTAGATGTATCATACCAGGCGGGTCAATCGATCTGTATTAAACCAGGCTGGTCTCTCTCGCTGTATTATACCAGGCTGGTCTAGCTGTATTATACAAGGCTGGTATAGATGTATTATACCAGGCTGGTCTAGATGTATCATACCAGGCTGGTCTAGATGTATTATACCAGGCTGGTCTAGATGTATTATACCAGGCTGGTCTCTCTAGCTGTATTATATCAGGCTGGTCTCTCTAGCTGTATTATACCAGGCTGGTCTCTCTAGATGTATTATACCAGGCTGGTCTAGATGTATTATACCAGGCTGGTCTCTCTAGCTGTATTATACCAGGCTGGTCTCTCTAGCTGTATTATACCAGGCTGGTCTCTCTAGCTCTATTATACCAGGCTGGTCTCTCTAGCTGTATTATACCAGGCTGGTCTCTCTAGCTGTATTATACCAGGCTGGTCTAGATGTATTATACCAGGCTGGTCTAGATGTATTAAACCAGGCGGGTCTCTCTAGATGTATTATACCAGGCTAGTCAAGATGTATTACACCAGGCTGGTCTCTCTAGCCGTATTATACAAGGCTGGTATAGATGTATCATACCAGGCTAGTCAAGATGTATTACACCAGGCTGGTCTCTCTAGCTGTATTATACAAGGCTGGTATAGATGTATTATACCAGGCTGGTATGTATTATACCAGGCTGGTCTCTCTAGCTGTATTAAACCAGGCGGGTCTATCTAGCTGTATTATACCAGGCTGGTCTCTCTAGATGTATTATACCAGGCTAGTCAAGATGTATTATACCAGGCTGGTCTCTCTAGCTGTATTATATAAGGCTGGTATAGATGTATCATACCAGGCTGGTCTCTCTAGCTGTATTATACCAGGCTGGTCTCTCTAGCTCTATTATACCAGGCTGGTCTCTCTAGCTGTATTATACCAGGCTGGTCTCTCTAGCTGTATTATACCAGGCTGGTCTCTCTAGCTGTGTTATACCAGGCTGGTCTAGATGTATTATACCAGGCTGGTCTAGATGTATTAAACCAGGCGGGTCTCTCTAGATGTATTATACCAGGCTAGTCAAGATGTATTACACCAGGCTGGTCTCTCTAGCTGTATTATACCAGGCTGGTCTAGATGTATTATACCAGGCTGGTATAGATGTATTATACCAGGCTGGTCTCTCTAGCTGTATTAAACCAGGCGGGTCTATCTAGCTGTATTATACCAGGCTGGGCTCTCTAGATGTATTATACCAGGCTAGTCAAGATGTATTATACCAGGCTGGTCTCTCTAACTGTATTATACAAGGCTGGTATAGATGTATCATACCAGGCTGGTCTCTCTAGCTGTATTATACAAGGCTGGTCTCTCTATTTGTATTATACCAGGCTGGTCTCTCTATTTGTATTATACAAGGCTGGTCTCTCTATTTGTATTATACAAGGCTGGTCTCTCTATTTGTATTATACAAGGCTGGTCTAGATGTATAATACCAGGCTGGTCTCTCTATTTGTATTATACCAGTCTGGTCTCTGTATTATGGCTGGTCTATTATACAAGGCTGGTCTCTCTATTTGTATTATACCAGGCTGGTCTCTCTAGATGTATTATACAAGGCTGGTCTCTCTATTTGTATCATACCAGGCTGGTCTCTCTATTTGTATTATACCAGGCTGGTCTCTCTATTTGTATTATACAAGGCTGGTCTCTCTATTTGTATCATACCAGGCTGGTCTCTCTATTTGTATTATACCAGGCTGGTCTCTCTATTTGTATTATACAAGGCTGGTCTCTCTATTTGTATAATACCAGGCTGGTCTCTCTATTTGTATTATACCAGGCTGGTCTCTCTATTTGTATTATACAAGGCTGGTCTCTCTATTTGTATTATACCAGGCTGGTCTAGATGTATTATACCAGGCTGGTCTAGATGTATCATACCAGGCTGGTCTCTCTATTTGTATTATACCAGGCTGGTCTCTCTAGATGTATTAAACCAGGCTGGTCTCTCTAGATGTATCATACCAGGCTGGTCTCTCTAGATGTATTATACCAGGCTGGTCTCTCTAGATGTATTATACCAGGCTGGTCTCTCTAGATGTATTAAACCAGGCTGGTCTCTCTAGCTGTATTATACCAGGCTGGTCAATATGTATTATACCAGGCTGGTCTCTCTAGATGTATTATACCAGATATGTCTCTCTAGCTGTATTAAACCAGGCTGGTCTCTCTAGATGTATTATACCAGGCTGGTCTCTCTAGCTGTATTATACCAGATATGTCTCTCTAGCTGTATTAAACCAGTCTGGTCTAGATGTATTAAACCAGGCTGGTCTCTCTAGCTGTATTAAACCAGGCTGGTCTAGATGTATTAAACCAGGCTGGTCTCTCTAGCTGTATTATACCAGGCTGGTCTAGATGTATTATACCAGGCTGGTCTAGATGTATTATACCAGGCGGGTCTATCTAGCTGTATTATACCAGGCTGGTCTCTCTAGCTGTATTATACAAGGCTGGTCTCTCTCGCTGTATTATACCAGGCTGGTCTAGCTGCATTATACCAGGCTGGTCTCTCTAGATGTATTATACCAGGCTGGTCTCTCTAGATGTATTATACCAGGCTGGTCTCTCTAGATGTATTATACCAGGCTGGTCTCTCTAGATGTATTATACCAGGCTGGTCTCTTATTATACCAGGCTGGTCTCTCTAGCTGTATTATACAAGGCTGGTATAGATGTATCATACCAGGCTGGTCTCTCTAGCTGTATTATACAAGGCTGGTCTCTCTATTTGTATTATACCAGGCTGGTCTCTCTATTTGTTTTATACAAGGCTGGTCTCTCTATTTGTATCATACCAGGCTGGTCTCTCTATTTGTATTATACCAGGCTGGTCTAGATGTATTATATCAGGCTGGTATAGATGTATCATACCAGGCTGGTCTCTCTATTTGTATTATACAAGGCTGGTCTCTCTATTTGTATTATACAAGGCTGGTCTCTCTATTTGTATTATACAAGGCTGGTCTAGATGTATAATACCAGGCTGGTCTCTCTATTTGTATTATACCAGGCTGGTCTAGATGTATTATACCAGGCTGGTCTAGCTGTATTAGACAAGGCTGGTCTCTCTATTTGTATTATACCAGGCTGGTCTCTCTATTTGTATTATACAAGGCTGGTCTCTCTATTTGTATCATACCAGGCTGGTCTCTCTATTTGTATTATACCAGGCTGGTCTCTCTATTTGTATTATACAAGGCTGGTCTCTCTATTTGTATCATACCAGGCTGGTCTCTCTATTTGTATTATACCAGGCTGGTCTCTCTATTTGTATTATACAAGGCTGGTCTCTCTATTTGTATTATACCAGGCTGGTCTAGATGTATTATACCAGGCTGGTCTAGATGTATCATACCAGGCTGGTCTCTCTATTTGTATTATACCAGGCTGGTCTCTCTAGATGTATTAAACCAGGCTGGTCTCTCTAGATGTATCATACCAGGCTGGTCTCTCTATTTGTATTATACCAGGCTGGTCTCTCTAGATGTATTATACCAGGCTGGTCTCTCTAGATGTATTAAACCAGGCTGGTCTCTCTAGCTGTATTATACCAGGCTGGTCAATATGTATTATACCAGGCTGGTCTCTCTAGATGTATTATACCAGATATGTCTCTCTAGCTGTATTAAACCAGGCTGGTCTCTCTAGATGTATTATACCAGGCTGGTCTCTCTAGCTGTATTATACCAGATATGTCTCTCTAGCTGTATTAAACCAGTCTGGTCTAGATGTATTAAACCAGGCTGGTCTCTCTAGCTGTATTAAACCAGGCTGGTCTAGATGTATTAAACCAGGCTGGACTCTCTAGCTGTATTATACCAGGCTGGTCTCTATAGATGTATTATACCAGGCTGGTCTAGCTGTATTATACCAGGCTGGTCTCTCTAGCTGTATTATACCAGGCTGGTCTCTCTAGCTGTATTATACAAGGCTGGTCTCTCTCGCTGTATTATACCAGGCTGGTCTAGCTGCATTATACCAGGCTGGTCTCTCTAGATGTATTATACCAGGCTGGTCTCTCTAGATGTATTATACCAGGCTGGTCTCTCTAGCTGCATTATACCAGGCTGGTCTCTCTAGATGTATTATACCAGGCTGGTCTCTCTAGCTGCATTATACCAGGCTGGTCTCTCTAGATGTATTAAACCAGGCTGGTCTCTCTAGATGTATTATACCAGGCTGGTCTCTCTAGATGTATTATATCAGGCTGGTCTAGCTGCATTATATCAGGCTGGTCTCTCTAGCTGTATGATACCAGGCTGGTCTCTCTAGCTGTATTATATCAGGCTGGTCTCTCTAGCTGTATTATACCAGGCTGGTCTCTCCAAATGTATTATACCAGGCTGGTCTAGCTGCATTATATCAGGCTGGTCTAGATGTATTATATCAGGCTGGTCTCTAGCTGTATTATACCAGGCTGGTCTCTCTGGCTGTATTATACCAGGCTGGTCTCTCTCGCTGTATTATACCAGGCTGGTCTCTCTCGCTGTATTATACCAGGCTGGTCTAGATGTATTATATCAGGCTGGTCTCTCTAGCTGTATTATACCAGGCTGGTCTCTCCAAATGTATTATACCAGGCTGGTCTCTAGATGTATTATACCAGGCTGGTCTCTAGATGTATTATACCAGGCTGGTCTCTCTAGATGTATTATACCAGACATGTCTCTCTAGCTGTATTATACCAGGCTGGTCTCTCTAGATGTATTATACCAGGCTGGTCTCTCTAGCTGTATTAAACCAGGCTGGTCTCTCTAGATGTATTATATCAGGCTGGTCTAGCTGCATTATATCAGGCTGGTCTCTCTAGCTGTATGATACCAGGCTGGTCTCTCTAGATGTATTATACCAGGCTGGTCTCTCTAGCTGCATTATACCAGGCTGGTCTCTCTAGATGTATTAAACCAGGCTGGTCTCTCTATGTATTATACCAGGCTGGTCTCTCTAGATGTATTATACAGGCTGGTCTAGCTGTATTATACCAGGCTGGTCTCTCTAGATGTATTATACCAGGCTGGTCTCTCTAGATGTATTAAACCAGGCTGGTCTCTCTAGCTGTATTATACCAGGCTGGTCAATATGTATTATACCAGGCTGGTCTCTCTAGATGTATTATACAAGGCTGGTCTCTCTCGCTGTATTATACCAGGCTGGTCTAGCTGCATTATACCAGGCTGGTCTCTCTAGATGTATTATACCAGGCTGGTCTCTCTAGCTGTATTATACAAGGCTGGTCTCTCTCGCTGTATTATACCAGGCTGGTCTAGCTGCATTATACCAGGCTGGTCTCTCTAGATGTATTATACCAGGCTGGTCTCTCTAGATGTATTATACCAGGCTGGTCTCTCTAGATGTATTATACCAGGCTGGTCTCTCTAGCTGCATTATACCAGGCTGGTCTCTCTAGATGTATTATACCAGGCTGGTCTCTCTAGCTGCATTATACCAGGCTGGTCTCTCTAGATGTATTAAACCAGGCTGGTCTCTCTAGATGTATTATACCAGGCTGGTCTCTCTAGATGTATTATATCAGGCTGGTCTAGCTGCATTATATCAGGCTGGTCTCTCTAGCTGTATGATACCAGGCTGGTCTCTCTAGCTGTATTATATCAGGCTGGTCTCTCTAGCTGTATTATACCAGGCTGGTCTCTCCAAATGTATTATACCAGGCTGGTCTAGCTGCATTATATCAGGCTGGTCTAGATGTATTATATCAGGCTGGTCTCTCTAGCTGTATTATACCAGGCTGGTCTCTCTGGCTGTATTATACCAGGCTGGTCTCTCTAGCTGTATTATACCAGGCTGGTCTCTCTAGCTGTATTATACCAGGCTGGTCTAGATGTATTATATCAGGCTGGTCTCTCTAGCTGTATTATACCAGGCTGGTCTCTCCAAATGTATTATACCAGGCTGGTCTCTCTAGATGTATTATACCAGGCTGGTCTCTAGATGTATTATACCAGGCTGGTCTCTCTAGATGTATTATACCAGACATGTCTCTCTAGCTGTATTATACCAGGCTGGTCTCTCTAGATGTATTATACCAGGCTGGTCTCTCTAGCTGTATTAAACCAGGCTGGTCTCTCTAGATGTATTATACCAGGCTGGTCTAGCTGTATTATATCAGGCTGGTCTCTCTAGCTGTATTATACCAGGCTGGTCTCTCTAGATGTATTATACCAGGCTGGTCTCTCTAGCTGCATTATACCAGGCTGGTCTCTCTAGATGTATTAAACCAGGCTGGTCTCTCTAGATGTATTATACCAGGCTGGTCTCTCTAGATGTATTATATCAGGCTGGTCTAGCTGCATTATATCAGGCTGGTCTCTCTAGATGTATTATACCAGGCTGGTCTCTCTAGATGTATTAAACCAGGCTGGTCTCTCTAGCTGTATTATACCAGGCTGGTCAATATGTATTATACCAGGCTGGTCTCTCTAGATGTATTATACAAGGCTGGTCTCTCTCGCTGTATTATACCAGGCTGGTCTAGCTAGCTGTATTATACAAGGCTGGTCTCTCTCGCTGTATTATACCAGGCTGGTCTAGCTGCATTATACCAGGCTGGTCTCTCTAGATGTATTATACCAGGCTGGTCTCTCTAGATGTATTATACCAGGCTGGTCTCTCTAGCTGCATTATACCAGGCTGGTCTCTCTAGATGTATTATACCAGGCTGGTCTCTCTAGCTGCATTATACCAGGCTGGTCTCTCTAGATGTATTAAACCAGGCTGGTCTCTCTAGATGTATTATACCAGGCTGGTCTCTCTAGATGTATTATATCAGGCTGGTCTAGCTGCATTATATCAGGCTGGTCTCTCTAGCTGTATGATACCAGGCTGGTCTCTCTAGCTGTATTATATCAGGCTGGTCTCTCTAGCTGTATTATACCAGGCTGGTCTCTCTAAATGTATTATACCAGGCTGGTCTAGCTGCATTATATCAGGCTGGTCTAGATGTATTATATCAGGCTGGTCTCTCTAGCTGTATTATACCAGGCTGGTCTCTCTGGCTGTATTATATCAGGCTGGTCTAGCTGCATTATATCAGGCTGGTCTCTCTAGATGTATTATACCAGGCTGGTCTCTCTAGATGTATTAAACCAGGCTGGTCTCTCTAGCTGTATTATACCAGGCTGGTCAATATGTATTATACCAGGCTGGTCTCTCTAGATGTATTATACAAGGCTGGTCTCTCTCGCTGTATTATACCAGGCTGGTCTAGCTAGCTGTATTATACAAGGCTGGTCTCTCTCGCTGTATTATACCAGGCTGGTCTAGCTGCATTATACCAGGCTGGTCTCTCTAGATGTATTATACCAGGCTGGTCTCTCTAGATGTATTATACCAGGCTGGTCTCTCTAGCTGCATTATACCAGGCTGGTCTCTCTAGATGTATTATACCAGGCTGGTCTCTCTAGCTGCATTATACCAGGCTGGTCTCTCTAGATGTATTAAACCAGGCTGGTCTCTCTAGATGTATTATACCAGGCTGGTCTCTCTAGATGTATTATATCAGGCTGGTCTAGCTGCATTATATCAGGCTGGTCTCTCTAGCTGTATGATACCAGGCTGGTCTCTCTAGCTGTATTATATCAGGCTGGTCTCTCTAGCTGTATTATACCAGGCTGGTCTCTCCAAATGTATTATACCAGGCTGGTCTAGCTGCATTATATCAGGCTGGTCTAGATGTATTATATCAGGCTGGTCTCTCTAGCTGTATTATACCAGGCTGGTCTCTCTGGCTGTATTATACCAGGCTGGTCTCTCTCGCTGTATTATACCAGGCTGGTCTCTCTCGCTGTATTATACCAGGCTGGTCTAGATGTATTATATCAGGCTGGTCTCTCTAGCTGTATTATACCAGGCTGGTCTCTCCAAATGTATTATACCAGGCTGGTCTCTCTAGATGTATTATACCAGGCTGGTCTCTAGATGTATTATACCAGGCTGGTCTCTCTAGATGTATTATACCAGACATGTCTCTCTAGCTGTATTATACCAGGCTGGTCTCTCTAGATGTATTATACCAGGCTGGTCTCTCTAGCTGTATTAAACCAGGCTGGTCTCTCTAGATGTATTATATCAGGCTGGTCTAGCTGCATTATATCAGGCTGGTCTCTCTAGCTGTATGATACCAGGCTGGTCTAGATGTATTATATCAGGCTGGTCTCTCTAGCTGTATTATACCAGGCTGGTCTCTCCAAATGTATTATACCAGGCTGGTCTCTCTAGATGTATTATACCAGGCTGGTCTCTAGATGTATTATACCAGGCTGGTCTCTCTAGATGTATTATACCAGACATGTCTCTCTAGCTGTATTATACCAGGCTGGTCTCTCTCGCTGTATTATACCAGGCTGGTCTAGATGTATTATATCAGGCTGGTCTCTCTAGCTGTATTATACCAGGCTGGTCTCTCCAAATGTATTATACCAGGCTGGTCTCTCTAGATGTATTATACCAGGCTGGTCTCTAGATGTATTATACCAGGCTGGTCTCTCTAGATGTATTATACCAGGCTGTCTCTCTAGCTGTATTATACCAGGCTGGTCTCTCTAGATGTATTATACCAGGCTGGTCTCTCTAGCTGTATTAAACCAGGCTGGTCTCTCTAGATGTATTATATCCAGGCTGGTCTAGCTGTTATATCAGGCTGGTCTCTCTAGCTGTATGATACCAGGCTGGTCTCTCTAGATGTATTATACCAGGCTGGTCTCTCTAGCTGCATTATACCAGGCTGGTCTCTCTAGATGTATTAAACCAGGCTGGTCTCTCTAGATGTATTATACCAGGCTGGTCTCTCTAGATGTATTATACAGGCTGGTCTAGCTGCTTATATCAGGCTGGTCTCTCTAGATGTATTATACCAGGCTGGTCTCTCTAGATGTATTAAACCAGGCTGGTCTCTCTAGCTGTATTATACCAGGCTGGTCAATATGTATTATACCAGGCTGGTCTCTCTAGATGTATTATACAAGGCTGGTCTCTCTCGCTGTATTATACCAGGCTGGTCTAGCTAGCTGTATTATACAAGGCTGGTCTCTCTCGCTGTATTATACCAGGCTGGTCTAGCTGCATTATACCAGGCTGGTCTCTCTAGATGTATTATACCAGGCTGGTCTCTCTAGATGTATTATACCAGGCTGGTCTCTCTAGCTGTATTATACCAGGCTGGTCTCTCTAGATGTATTATACCAGGCTGGTCTCTCTAGCTGTATTATACCAGGCTGGTCTCTCTAGATGTATTAAACCAGGCTGGTCTCTCTAGATGTATTATACCAGGCTGGTCTCTCTAGATGTATTATATCAGGCTGGTCTAGCTGCATTATATCAGGCTGGTCTCTCTAGCTGTATGATACCAGGCTGGTCTCTCTAGCTGTATTATACCAGGCTGGTCTCTCTAGCTGTATTATACCAGGCTGGTCTCTCCAAATGTATTATACCAGGCTGGTCTAGCTGCATTATATCAGGCTGGTCTAGATGTATTATATCAGGCTGGTCTCTCTAGCTGTATTATACCAGGCTGGTCTCTCTGGCTGTATTATACCAGGCTGGTCTCTCTCGCTGTATTATACCAGGCTGGTCTCTCTCGCTGTATTATACCAGGCTGGTCTAGATGTATTATATCAGGCTGGTCTCTCTAGCTGTATTATACCAGGCTGGTCTCTCCAAATGTATTATACCAGGCTGGTCTAGCTGCATTATATCAGGCTGGTCTCTAGATGTATTATATCAGGCTGTTCTCTCTAGCTGTATTATACCAGGCTGGTCTCTAGCTGTATTATACCAGGCTGGTCTCTCTAGATGTATTATACCAGGCTGGTCTCTCTAGCTGTATTAAACCAGGCTGGTCTCTCTAGATGTATTATATCAGGCTGGTCTAGCTGCATTATATCAGGCTGGTCTCTCTAGCTGTATGATACCAGGCTGGTCTCTCTAGATGTATTATACCAGGCTGGTCTCTCTAGCTGCATTATACCAGGCTGGTCTCTCTAGATGTATTAAACCAGGCTGGTCTCTCTAGATGTATTATACCAGGCTGGTCTCTCTAGATGTATTATATCAGGCTGGTCTAGCTGCATTATATCAGGCTGGTCTCTCTAGATGTATTATACCAGGCTGGTCTCTCTAGATGTATTAAACCAGGCTGGTCTCTCTAGATGTATTATATCAGGCTGGTCTAGCTGCATTATATCAGGCTGGTCTCTCTAGATGTATTATACCAGGCTGGTCTCTCTAGATGTATTATACCAGGCTGGTCTCTCTAGCTGTATTAAACCAGGCTGGTCTCTCTAGATGTATTATATCAGGCTGGTCTAGCTGCATTATATCAGGCTGGTCTCTCTAGCTGTATGATACCAGGCTGGTCTAGATGTATTATATCAGGCTGGTCTCTCTAGCTGTATTATACCAGGCTGGTCTCTCCAAATGTATTATACCAGGCTGGTCTCTCTAGATGTATTATACCAGGCTGGTCTCTAGATGTATTATACCAGGCTGGTCTCTCTAGATGTATTATACCAGACATGTCTCTCTAGCTGTATTATACCAGGCTGGTCTCTCTCGCTGTATTATACCAGGCTGGTCTAGATGTATTATATCAGGCTGGTCTCTCTAGCTGTATTATACCAGGCTGGTCTCTCCAAATGTATTATACCAGGCTGGTCTCTCTAGATGTATTATACCAGGCTGGTCTCTAGATGTATTATACCAGGCTGGTCTCTCTAGATGTATTATACCAGACATGTCTCTCTAGCTGTATTATACCAGGCTGGTCTCTCTAGATGTATTATACCAGGCTGGTCTCTCTAGCTGTATTAAACCAGGCTGGTCTCTCTAGATGTATTATATCAGGCTGGTCTAGCTGCATTATATCAGGCTGGTCTCTCTAGCTGTATGATACCAGGCTGGTCTCTCTAGATGTATTATACCAGGCTGGTCTCTCTAGCTGCATTATACCAGGCTGGTCTCTCTAGATGTATTATACCAGGCTGGTCTCTCTAGATGTATTATACCAGGCTGGTCTCTCTAGATGTATTATATCAGGCTGGTCTAGCTGCATTATATCAGGCTGGTCTCTCTAGATGTATTATACCAGGCTGGTCTCTCTAGATGTATTAAACCAGGCTGGTCTCTCTAGCTGTATTATACCAGGCTGGTCAATATGTATTATACCAGGCTGGTCTCTCTAGATGTATTATACAAGGCTGGTCTCTCTAGCTGTATTATACCAGGCTGGTCTCGCTAGCTGTATTATACAAGGCTGGTCTCTCTCGCTGTATTATACCAGGCTGGTCTAGCTGCATTATACCAGGCTGGTCTCTCTAGATGTATTATACCAGGCTGGTCTCTCTAGATGTATTATACCAGGCTGGTCTCTCTAGCTGCATTATACCAGGCTGGTCTCTCTAGATGTATTATACCAGGCTGGTCTCTCTAGCTGCATTATACCAGGCTGGTCTCTCTAGATGTATTAAACCAGGCTGGTCTCTCTAGATGTATTATACCAGGCTGGTCTCTCTAGATGTATTATATCAGGCTGGTCTAGCTGCATTATATCAGGCTGGTCTCTCTAGCTGTATGATACCAGGCTGGTCTCTCTAGCTGTATTATATCAGGCTGGTCTCTCCAAATGTATTATACCAGGCTGGTCTAGCTGCATTATATCAGGCTGGTCTAGATGTATTATATCAGGCTGGTCTCTCTAGCTGTATTATACCAGGCTGGTCTCTCTGGCTGTATTATACCAGGCTGGTCTCTCTCGCTGTATTATACCAGGCTGGTCTCTCTCGCTGTATTATACCAGGCTGGTCTAGATGTATTATATCAGGCTGGTCTCTCTAGCTGTATTATACCAGGCTGGTCTCTCCAAATGTATTATACCAGGCTGGTCTAGCTGCATTATATCAGGCTGGTCTAGATGTATTATACCAGGCTGGTCTCTCTAGATGTATTATACCAGGCTGTCTCTCTAGCTGTATTATACCAGGCTGGTCTCTCTAGATGTATTATACCAGGCTGGTCTCTCTAGCTGTATTATACCAGGCTGGTCTCTCTAGATGTATTATACCAGGCTGGTCTAGCATTATACAGGCTGGTCTCTCTAGCTGTATTATACCAGGCTGGTCTCTCTAGATGTATTATACCAGGCTGGTCTCTCTAGCTGCATTATTACCAGGCTGGTCTCTCTAGATGTATTAAACCAGGCTGGTCTCTCTAGATGTATTATACCAGGCTGGTCTCTCTAGATGTATTATACCAGGCTGGTCTAGCTGTATTATACCAGGCTGGTCTCTCTAGATGTATTATACCAGGCTGGTCTCTCTAGATGTATTAAACCAGGCTGGTCTCTCTAGCTGTATTATACCAGGCTGGTCTCTCTAGATGTATTATACCAGGCTGGTCTCTAGCTGTATTATACCAGGCTGGTCTCTCTAGATGTATTATACCAGGCTGGTCTCTCTAGATGTATTATACCAGATATGTCAGGGCTGGTCTAGATGTATTGGTCTCTCTATACCAGGCTGGTCTAGATGTATTATACCAGGCTGGTCTCTCTAGCTGTATTATACCAGGCTGGTCTAGATGTATTATACCAGGCTGGTCTAGATGTATTATACCAGGCTGGTCTCTCTAGATGTATTAAACCAGGCTGGTCTCTCTAGCTGTATTATACCAGGCTGGTCTCTCTAGCTGTATTATACCAGGCTGGTCTCTCTCGATGTATTATACCAGGCTGGTCTAGCTGCATTATACCAGGCTGGTCTCTCTAGATGTATTATACCAGGCTGGTCTCTCTAGATGTATTATACCAGGCTGGTCTCTCTAGCTGCATTATACCAGGCTGGTCTCTCTAGATGTATTATACCAGGCTGGTCTCTCTAGCTGTATTATACCAGGCTGGTCTCTCTAGATGTATTATACCAGGCTGGTCTCTCTAGATGTATTATACCAGGCTGGTCTATCTAGCTGTATTATATCAGGCTGGTCTAGCTGTATTATATCAGGCTGGTCTCTCTAGCTGTATTAAACCAGGCTGGTCTCTCTAGATGTATTATACCAGGCTGGTCTCTCTAGATGTATTATACCAGGCTGGTCTCTCCAAATGTATTATACCAGGCTGGTCTAGCTCTATTATATCAGGCTGGTATAGATGTATTATACCAGGCTGGTCTCTCTAGCTGTATTATACCAGGCTGGTCTCTCTGGCTGTATTATACCAGGCTGGTCTCTCTAGCTGTATTATACCAGGCTGGTCTCTCTCGCTGTATTATACCAGGCTGGTCTAGATGTATTATATCAGGCTGGTCTCTCTAGATGTATTATACCAGGCTGGTCTCTCTAGATGTATTATACCAGGCTGGTCTCTCTAGATGTATTATACCAGGCTGGTCTCTCTAGATGTATTATACCAGGCTGGTCTCTCTAGATGTATTATACCAGGCTGTCTCTCTAGCTGTATTATACCAGGCTGGTCTCTCTAGATGTATTATACCAGGCTGGTCTCTAGCTGTATTATACCAGGCTGGTCTCTCTAGATGTATTATACCAGGCTGGTCTAGCTGCATTATACCAGGCTGGTCTCTCTAGCTGTATGATACCAGGCTGGTCTCTCTAGCTGTATTATACCAGGCTGGTCTCTCTAGCTGTATTATACCAGGCTGGTCTCTCTAGCTGTATTATACCAGGCTGGTCTAGATGTATTATATACAGGCTGGTCTCTCTAGCTGTATTATACCAGGCTGGTCTCTCTAGATGTATTATACCAGGCTGGTCTCTCTAGATGTATTATACCAGGCTGGTCTCTAGATGTATTATACCAGGCTGGTCTCTCTAGATGTATTATACCAGGCTGGTCTCTCTAGATGTATTATACCAGGCTGGTCTCTCTAGCTGTATTATACCAGGCTGGTCTCTCTAGCTGTGTTATACCAGGCTGGTCTAGATGTATTATACCAGGCTGGTCTAGATGTATTAAACCAGGCGGGTCTCTCTAGATGTATTATACCAGGCTAGTCAAGATGTATTACACCAGGCTGGTCTCTCTAGCTGTATTATACAAGGCTGGTATAGATGTATTATACCAGGCTGGTCTAGATGTATTATACCAGGCTGGTATAGATGTATTATACCAGGCTGGTCTCTCTAGCTGTATTAAACCAGGCGGGTCTATCTAGCTGTATTATACCAGGCTGGTCTCTCTAGATGTATTATACCAGGCTAGTCAAGATGTATTATACCAGGCTGGTCTCTCTAGCTGTATTATACAAGGCTGGTATAGATGTATCATACCAGGCTGGTCTCTCTAGCTGTATTATACAAGGCTGGTCTCTCTATTTGTATTATACCAGGCTGGTCTCTCTATTTGTTTTATACAAGGCTGGTCTCTCTAATTGTATCATACCAGGCTGGTCTCTCTATTTGTATTATACCAGGCTGGTCTAGATGTATTATATCAGGCTGGTATAGATGTATCATACCAGGCTGGTCTCTCTATTTGTATTATACAAGGCTGGTCTCTCTATTTGTATTATACAAGGCTGGTCTCTCTATTTGTATTATACAAGGCTGGTCTAGATGTATAATACCAGGCTGGTCTCTCTATTTGTATTATACCAGGCTGGTCTAGATGTATTATACCAGGCTGATCTAGCTGTATTAGACAAGGCTGGTCTCTCTATTTGTATTATACCAGGCTGTTCTCTCTATTTGTATTATACAAGGCTGGTCTCTCTATTTGTATCATACCAGGCTGGTCTCTCTATTTGTATTATACCAGGCTGGTCTCTCTATTTGTATTATACAAGGCTGGTCTCTCTATTTGTATTATACCAGGCTGGTCTCTCTAGATGTATTATACCAGGCTGGTCTCTCTAGTTGTATTATACCAGGCTGGTCTCTCTATTTGTATTATACCAGGCTGGTCTAGATGTATTATACCAGGCTGGTCTAGATGTATCATACCAGGCTGGTCTCTCTATTTGTATTATACCAGGCTGGTCTCTCTAGATGTATTATACCAGGCTGGTCTCTCTAGATGTATCATACCAGGCTGGTCTCTCTATTTGTATTATACCAGGCTGGTCTCTCTAGATGTATTATACCAGGCTGGTCTCTCTAGATGTATTATACCAGGCTGGTCTCTCTAGATGTATTATACCAGGCTGGTCTCTCTAGATGTATTATACCAGGCTGGTCTCTCTAGATGTATTATACCAGATATGTCTCTCTAGCTGTATTAAACCAGGCTGGTCTCTCTAGATGTATTATACCAGGCTGGTCTCTCTAGCTGTATTATACCAGATATGTCTCTCTAGCTGTATTAAACCAGGCTGGTCTAGATGTATTAAACCAGGCTGGTCTCTCTAGCTGTATTAAACCAGGCTGGTCTCTCTAGCTGTATTATACCAGGCTGGTCTAGATGTATTATACCAGGCTGGTCTAGATGTATTATACCAGGCGGGTCTATCTAGCTGTATTATACCAGGCTGGTCTCTCTAGCTGTATTATACAAGGCTGGTCTCTCTCGCTGTATTATACCAGGCTGGTCTAGCTGCATTATACCAGGCTGGTCTCTCTAGATGTATTATACCAGGCTGGTCTCTCTAGATGTATTATACCAGGCTGGTCTCTCTAGCTGCATTATACCAGGCTGGTCTCTCTAGATGTATTATACCAGGCTGGTCTCTCTAGCTGTATTATACCAGGCTGGTCTCTCTAGCTGTATTATACCAGGCTGGTCTCTCTAGATGTATTATACCAGGCTGGTCTCTCTAGATGTATTATACCAGGCTGGTCTCTAGCTGTATTATATCAGGCTGGTCTCTCTAGCTGTATGATACCAGGCTGGTCTCTCTAGCTGTATTATACCAGGCTGGTCTCTCTAGCTGTATTATACCAGGCTGGTCTCTCTAGATGTATTATATCAGGCTGGTCTAGCTGCATTATATCAGGCTGGTCTCTCTAGCTGTATTATACCAGGCTGGTCTCTCTGGCTGTATTATACCAGGCTGGTCTCTCTCGCTGTATTATACCAGGCTGGTCTCTCTCGCTGTATTATACCAGGCTGGTCTAGATGTATTATATCAGGCTGGTCTCTCTAGCTGTATTATACCAGGCTGGTCTCTCCAAATGTATTATACCAGGCTGGTCTCTCTAGATGTATTATACCAGGCTGGTCTCTAGATGTATTATACCAGGCTGGTCTCTCTAGATGTATTATACCAGACATGTCTCTCTAGCTGTATTATACCAGGCTGGTCTCTCTAGATGTATTATACCAGGCTGGTCTCTCTAGCTGTATTAAACCAGGCTGGTCTCTCTAGATGTATTATATCAGGCTGGTCTAGCTGCATTATATCAGGCTGGTCTCTCTAGCTGTATGATACCAGGCTGGTCTCTCTAGATGTATTATACCAGGCTGGTCTCTCTAGCTGTATTATACCAGGCTGGTCTCTCTAGATGTATTAAACCAGGCTGGTCTCTCTAGATGTATTATACCAGGCTGGTCTCTCTAGATGTATTATATCAGGCTGGTCTAGCTGCATTATATCAGGCTGGTCTCTCTAGCTGTATTATACCAGGCTGGTCTCTCTAGCTGTATTATATCAGGCTGGTCTCTCTAGCTGTATTATACCAGGCTGGTCTCTCTGGCTGTATTATACCAGGCTGGTCTCTCTCGCTGTATTATACCAGGCTGGTCTCTCTCGCTGTATTATACCAGGCTGGTCTAGATGTATTATATCAGGCTGGTCTCTCTAGCTGTATTATACCAGGCTGGTCTCTCTAAATGTATTATACCAGGCTGGTCTCTCTAGATGTATTATACCAGGCTGGTCTCTAGATGTATTATACCAGGCTGGTCTCTCTAGATGTATTATACCAGACATGTCTCTCTAGCTGTATTATACCAGGCTGGTCTCTCTAGCTGTATTATACCAGGCTGGTCTCTCTAGCTGTTTTATACCAGGCTGGTCTAGATGTATTATACCAGGCTGGTCTAGATGTATTAAACCAGGCGTGTCTCTCTATTTGTATTATACCAGGCTGGTCTCTCTATTTGTATTATACAAGGCTGGTCTCTCTATTTGTATCATACCAGGCTGGTCTCTCTATTTGTATTATACCAGGCTGGTCTCTCTATTTGTATTATACAAGGCTGGTCTCTCTATTTGTATAATACCAGGCTGGTCTCTCTATTTGTATTATACCAGGCTGGTCTCTCTATTTGTATTATACAAGGCTGGTCTCTCTATTTGTATTATACCAGGCTGGTCTAGATGTATTATACCAGGCTGGTCTAGATGTATCATACCAGGCTGGTCTCTCTATTTGTATTATACCAGGCTGGTCTCTCTAGATGTATTAAACCAGGCTGGTCTCTCTAGATGTATCATACCAGGCTGGTCTCTCTATTTGTATTATACCAGGCTGGTCTCTCTAGATGTATTATACCAGGCTGGTCTCTCTAGATGTATTAAACCAGGCTGGTCTCTCTAGCTGTATTATACCAGGCTGGTCAATATGTATTATACCAGGCTGGTCTCTCTAGATGTATTATACCAGATATGTCTCTCTAGCTGTATTAAACCAGGCTGGTCTCTCTAGATGTATTATACCAGGCTGGTCTCTCTAGCTGTATTATACCAGATATGTCTCTCTAGCTGTATTAAACCAGGCTGGTCTAGATGTATTAAACCAGGCTGGTCTCTCTAGCTGTATTAAACCAGGCTGGTCTAGATGTATTAAACCAGGCTGGTCTCTCTAGCTGTATTATACCAGGCTGGTCTAGATGTATTATACCAGGCTGGTCTAGATGTATTATACCAGGCTGGTCTCTCTAGATGTTTTAAACCAGGCGGGTCTATCTAGCTGTATTATACCAGGCTGGTCTCTCTAGCTGTATTATACAAGGCTGGTCTCTCTAGCTGTATTATACCAGGCTGGTCTAGCTGCATTATACCAGGCTGGTCTCTCTAGATGTATTATACCAGGCTGGTCTCTCTAGATGTATTATACCAGGCTGGTCTCTCTAGCTGCATTATACCAGGCTGGTCTCTCTAGCTGTATTATACCAGGCTGGTCTCTCTAGCTGCATTATACCAGGCTGGTCTCTCTAGATGTATTAAACCAGGCTGGTCTCTCTAGATGTATTATACCAGGCTGGTCTCTCTAGATGTATTATATCAGGCTGGTCTAGCTGTATTATATCAGGCTGGTCTCTCTAGCTGTATGATACCAGGCTGGTCTCTCTAGCTGTATTATACCAGGCTGGTCTCTCTAGCTGTATTATACCAGGCTGGTCTCTCCAAATGTATTATACCAGGCTGGTCTAGCTGCATTATACAGGCTGGTCTAGATGTATTATATCAGGCTGGTCTCTCTAGGCTGTACCAGGCTGGTCTCTCTGGCTGTATTATACCAGGCTGGTCTCTCTCGCTGTATTATACCAGGCTGGTCTCTCTCGATGTATTATACCAGGCTGGTCTAGATGTATTATATCAGGCTGGTCTCTCTAGCTGTATTATACCAGGCTGGTCTCTCCAAATGTATTATACCAGGCTGGTCTCTCTAGATGTATTATACCAGGCTGGTCTCTAGATGTATTATACCAGGCTGGTCTCTCTAGATGTATTATACCAGGCTGTCTCTCTAGCTGTATTATACCAGGCTGGTCTCTCTAGATGTATTATACCAGGCTGGTCTCTCTAGCTGTATTATACCAGGCTGGTCTCTCTAGATGTATTATACCAGGCTGGTCTCTAGCTGTATTATACCAGGCTGGTCTCTCTAGCTGTATCCAGGCTGGTCTCTCTAGATGTATTATACCAGGCTGGTCTCTCTAGCTGCATTATACCAGGCTGGTCTCTCTAGATGTATTAAACCAGGCTGGTCTCTCTAGATGTATTATACCAGGCTGGTCTCTCTAGATGTATTATACCAGGCTGGTCTCTCTAGCTGCATTATACCAGGCTGGTCTCTCTAGATGTATTATACCAGGCTGGTCTCTCTAGCTGTATGATACCAGGCTGGTCTCTCTAGCTGTATTATATCAGGCTGGTCTCTCCAAATGTATTATACCAGGCTGGTCTAGCTGCATTATATCAGGCTGGTCTAGATGTATTATATCAGGCTGGTCTCTCTAGCTGTATTAAACCAGGCTGGTCTCTCTAGATGTATTATACCAGGCTAGTCTAGATGTATTACACCAGGCTGGTCTAGCTGTATTATACAAGGCTGGTCTAGATGTATTATACCAGGCTGGTCTCTCTAGCTGGCTGGTCTCTCCAAATATACCAGGCTGGTCTCTCTAGATGTATTATACCAGGCTGGTCTCTAGATGTATTATACCAGGCTGGTCTCTCTAGATGTATTATACCAGGCTGGTCTCTCTAGATGTATTATACCAGGCTGGTCTCTCTAGATGTATTATACCAGGCTGGTCTAGATGTATTACACCAGGCTGGTCTAGCTGTATTATACAAGGCTGGTATAGAAGTATTATACCAGGCTGGTCTCTCTAGCTGTATTATACCAGGCTGGTCTAGATGTGATATACCAGGCTGGTCTCTCTATCTTTTTTTATACCAGGCTGGTCTCTCGTGCTGTATTATACCAGACTGGTCTCTCTAGCTGTATTATACCAGGCTGGTCTAGATGTGATATACCAGGCTGGTCTCTCTAGCTGTATTATACCAGGCTGGTCTCTCTGGAGCTGTATTATACCAGGCTGGTCTCTCTAGATGTATTATACCAGGCTGGTCTATTATACCAGGCTGGTCTATCTCGCTGTATTATACCAGGCTGGTCTATCTCGCTGTATTATACCAGGCTGGTCTAGATGTATTATATCAGGCTGGTCTCTCTAGCTGTATTATACCAGGCTGGTCTCTCCAAATGTATTATACCAGGCTGGTCTAGCTGCATTATATCAGGCTGGTCTAGATGTATTATATCAGGCTGTTCTCTCTAGCTGTATTATACCAGGCTGGTCTCTCCAAATGTATTATACCAGGCTGGTCTCTCTAGATGTATTATACCAGGCTGGTCTCTCTAGATGTATTATACCAGGCTGGTCTCTCTAGATGTATTATACCAGACATGTCTCTCTAGCTGTATTATACCAGGCTGGTCTCTCTAGATGTATTATACCAGGCTGGTCTCTCTAGCTGTATTAAACCAGGCTGGTCTCTCTAGATGTATTATACCAGGCTGGTCTAGATGTATTACACCAGGCTGGTCTAGCTGTATTATACAAGGCTGGTATAGATGTATCATACCAGGCTGGTCTCTCTATTTGTATTATACCAGGCTGGTCTCTCTAGCTGTATTGTACTAGGCTGGTCTCTCTAACTGTATTATACCAGGCTGGTCTAGATGTATTATACCAGGCAGGTCTAGAAGTATTATACCAGGCTGGTCTCTCTAGCTGTATTATACCAGGCTGGTCTCTCGTGCTGTATTAAACCAGGCTAGTCTCTCTAGATGTATTATACCAGACTGGTCTCTCTAGCTGTATTATACCAGGCTGGTCTAGATGTACTATACCAGGCTGGTCTCTCTATCTTTTTTTATACCAGGCTGGTCTCTCGAGCTGTATTATACCAGGCTAGTCTCTCTAGATGTATTATACCAGGCTGGTCTAGATGTATTACACCAGGCTGGTCTAGCTGTATCATACAAGGCTGGTCTAGATGTATTATACCAGGCAGGTCTAGATGTATTATACCAGGCTGGTCTCTCTAGATGTATTATACCAGGCTGGTCTCTCTAGCTGTGTTATACCAGGCTGGTCTAGAAGTATTATACCAGGCTGGTCTCTCTAGCTGTATTATACCAGGCTGGTCTCTCTAGCTGAATTATACCAGGCTGGTCTAGATTTATTATACCAGGCTGGTCTCTCTAGCTGTATTATACCAGGCTGGTCTCTCTAGCTGTATTATACCAGGCTGGTCTAGATGTATTATACCAGGCAGGTCTAGAAGTATAATACCAGGCTGGTCTCTCTAGCTGTATTGTACAAGGCTGGTCTCTCTAGCTGTATGATACCATGCTGGTCTCTCTAGCTGTATTATAGCAGGCTGGTCTAGATGTATTATACCAGGCTGGTCTAGATGTATTATACCAGGCTGGTCTAGATGTATTATACCAGGCTGGTCTCTCTAGCTGTATTATATCAGGCTGGTCTCTCTAGCTGTATTATAGCAGGCTGGTCTAGATGTATTATACCAGGCTGGTCTCTCTAGATGTATTATACCAGGCTGGTATAGATGTATTATACCAGGCTGGTCTCTCTAGCTGTATTATACCAGGCTGGTCTCTCTAGCTGTATTATACCAGGCTGGTCTCTCTAGCTGTATTATACCAGGCTGGTCTCTCTAGCTGTGTTATACCAGGTTGGTCTAGATGTATTATACCAGGCTGGTCTAGATGTATTAAACCAGGCGGGTCTATCTAGCTGTATTATACCAGGCTGGTCAAGATGTATTACACCAGGCTGGTCTAGCTGTATTATACAAGGCTGGTATAGATGTATCATACCAGGCTGGTCTCTCTATTTGTATCATACCAGGCTGGTCTCTCTATTTGTATTATACCAGGCTGGTCTTGCTGTATTATACCAGGCTGGTCTCTCTAGATGTATTAAACCAGGCTGGTCTCTCTAGATGTATCATACCAGGCTGGTCTCGCTATTTGTATTATACCAGGCTGGTCTCTCTAGCTGTATTATACCAGGCTGGTCTCTCTAGTATTATACCAGGCTGGTCTAGATGTATTATACCAGGCTGGTCTCTAGATGTATTATACCAGGCTGGTCTCTCTAGCTGTATTATACCAGGCTGGTCTCTCTAGATGTATTATACCAGGCTGGTCAAGATGTATTATACCCTGGTCTAGCTGTATTATACCAGGCTGGTCTCTCTAGCTGTATTATACCAGGCTGGTCTCTCTAGATGTATTATACCAGGCTGGTCTCTCTAGATGTATTATACCAGGCTGGTCTCTCTAGATGTATTATACCAGGCTGGTCTCTCTAGCTGTATTATACCAGGCTGGTCTCTCTAGCTGTATTATACCAGGCTGGTCTCTCTAGCTGTATTATACCAGGCTGGTCTAGATGTATTATACCAGGCTGGTCTCTCTGATGTATTATACCAGGCTGGTCTCTCTAGCTGTATTATACCAGGCTGGTCTCTCTAGCTGTATTATACCAGGCTGGTCTCTCTAGATGTATTATACCAGGCTGGTCTCTCTCGCTGTATTATACCAGGCTGGTCTCTCTAGATGTATTATACCAGGCTGGTCTCTCTATTTGTATTATACCAGGCTGGTCTTTCTAGATGTATTATACCAGGCTGGTCTCTCTAGATGTATTAAACCAGGCTGGTCTCTCTAGCTGTATTATACCAGGCTGGTCTCTCTAGCTGTATTATACCAGGCTGGTCTCTCTCGCTGTATTATACCAGGCTGGTCTCTCTAGCTGTATTATACCAGGCTGGTCTCTCTAGATGTATTATACCAGGCTGGTCTCTCTAGCTGTATTATACCAGGCTGGTCTCTCTAGCTGTATTAAACCAGGCTGGTCTCTCTAGCTGTATTATACCAGGCTGGTCTCTCTAGATGTATTATACCAGGCTGGTCTCTCTCGCTGTATTATACCAGGCTGGTCTCTAGCTGTATTATACCAGGCTGGTCTCTCTAGCTGTATTATACCAGGCTGGTCTCTCTAGCTGTATTATACCAGGCTGGTCTCTCTAGCTGTATTATACCAGGCTGGTCTCTCTAGATGTATTATACCAGGCTGGTCTAGCTGTATTATACCAGGCTGGTCTCTCTAGCTGTATTATACCAGGCTGGTCTCTCTAGCTGTATTATACCATGTATTATACCAGGCTGGTCTCTCTAGCTGTATTATACCAGGCTGGTCTCTCTAGCTGTATTATACCAGGCTGGTCTCTCTAGATGTATTATACCAGGCTGGTCTCTCTCGCTGTATTATACCAGGCTGGTCTCTCTCGCTGTATTATACCAGGCTGGTCTCTCTAGATGTATTATACCAGGCTGGTCTCTCTAGATGTATTATACCAGGCTGGTCTCTCTAGATGTATTATACCAGGCTGGTCTCTCTATTTGTATTATACCAGGCTGGTCTCTCTAGATGTATTAAACCAGGCTGGTCTCTCTAGATGTATCATACCAGGCTGGTCTCTCTATTTGTATATAACCAGGCTGGTCTCTCTAGCTGTATTATACCAGGCTGGTCTCTCTAGCTGTATTATACCAGGCTGGTCTCTCTATTTGTATTATACCAGGCTGGTCTCTCTAGATGTATTATACCAGGCTGGTCTCTCTAGATGTATTAAACCAGGCTGGTCTCTCTAGCTGTATTATACCAGGCTGGTCTCTCTAGCTGTATTATACCAGGCTGGTCTCTCTAGCTGTATTATACCAGGCTGGTCTCTCTAGATGTATTATACCAGGCTGGTCTCTCTAGCTGTATTATACCAGGCTGGTCTCTCTAGCTGTATTATACCAGGCTGGTCTCTCTAGCTGTATTATACCAGGCTGGTCTCTCTAGATGTATTATACCAGGCTGGTCTCTCTCGCTGTATTATACCAGGCTGGTCTCTCTAGCTGTATTATACCAGGCTGGTCTCTCTATTTGTATTATACCAGGCTGATCTTTCTAGATGTATTATACCAGGCTGGTCTCTCTAGATGTATTAAACCAGGCTGGTCTCTCTAGCTGTATTATACCAGGCTGGTCTCTCTAGCTGTATTATACCAGGCTGGTCTCTCTAGCTGTATTATACCAGGCTGGTCTCTCTAGCTGTATTATACCAGGCTGGTCTCTCTAGATGTATTATACCAGGCTGGTCTCTCTCGCTGTATTATACCAGGCTGGTCTCTCTAGCTGTATTATACCAGGCTGGTCTCTCTAGCTGTATTATACCAGGCTGGTCTCTCTAGATGTATTATACCAGGCTGGTCTCTCTCGCTGTATTATACCAGGCTGGTCTCTCTAGCTGTATTATACCAGGCTGGTCTCTCTAGCTGTATTATACCAGGCTGGTCTCTCTCGCTGTATTATACCAGGCTGGTCTCTCTAGCTGTATTATACCAGGCTGGTCTCTCTAGATGTATTATACCAGGCTGGTCTCTCTCGCTGTATTATACCAGGCTGGTCTCTCTAGATGTATTATACCAGGCTGGTCTCTCTAGCTGTATTATACCAGGCTGGTCTCTCTAGCTGTATTATACCAGGCTGGTCTCTCTAGCTGTATTATACCAGGCTGGTCTCTCTAGATGTATTAAACCAGGCTGGTCTCTCTCGCTGTATTATACCAGGCTGGTCTCTCTAGCTGTATTATACCAGGCTGGTCTAGATGTATTATACCAGGCTGGTCTCTCTAGATGTATTATACCAGGCTGGTCTCTCTAGATGTATTATACCAGGCTGGTCTCTCTATTTGTATTATACCAGGCTGGTCTCTCTAGATGTATTATAACCAGGCTGGTCTCTCTAGATGTATTATACCAGGCTGGTCTCTCTATTTGTATTATAACAGGCTGGTCTCTCTAGTGTATTATACCAGGCTGGTCTCTCTAGATGTATTATACCAGATATGTCTCTCTAGCTGTATTAAACCAGGCTGGTCTCTCTAGATGTATTATACCAGGCTGGTCTCTCTAGCTGTATTATACCAGGCTGGTCTCTCTAGCTGTATTATACCAGGCTGGTCTCTCTAGATGTATTATACCAGGCTGGTCTCTCTATTTGTATTATACCAGGCTGGTCTAGATGTATTATACCAGGCTGGTCTAGTCTACCAGGCTGGTCTAGATGTATTAAACCAGGCTGGTCTAGATGTATTATACCAGGCTGGTCTAGATGTATTATACCAGGCTGGTCTAGATGTATCATACCAGGCTGGTCTCTCTATTTGTATTATACCAGGCTGGTCTCTCTAGCTGTATTATACCAGGCTGGTCTCTCTAGATGTATTATACCAGGCTGGTCTAGATGTATCATACCAGGCTGGTCTAGATGTATTAAACCAGGCTGGTCTCTCTAGCTGTATTATACCAGGCTGGTCTAGATGTATTATACCAGGCTGGTCTAGATGTATTATACCAGGCTGGTCTAGATGTATCATACCAGGCTGGTCTCTCTATTTGTATTATACCAGGCTGGTCTCTCTAGATGTATTAAACCAGGCTGGTCTCTCTAGATGTATCATACCAGGCTGGTCTCTCTATTTGTATTATACCAGGCTGGTCTCTCTAGCTGTATTATACCAGGCTGGTCTCTCTAGATGTATTATACCAGATGTATGTATTAAACCAGGCTGGTCTCTCTAGATGTATTATACCAGGCTGGTCTCTCTAGCTGTATTATACCAGGCTGTCTCTCTAGCTGTATTAAACCAGGCTGGTCTCTCTAGATGTATCATACCAGGCTGGTCTCTCTATATTATACCAGGCTGGTCTAGATGTATTATACCAGGCTGGTCTAGATGTATCATACCAGGCTGGTCTGGATGTATTAAACCAGGCTGGTCTCTCTAGCTGTGTTATACCAGGCTGGTCTAGATGTATTATACCAGGCTGGTCTAGATGTATTATACCAGGCTGGTCTAGATGTATTAAACCAGGCGGGTCTATCTAGCTGTATTATACCAGGCTGGTCTCTCTAGATGTATTATACCAGGCTGGTCAAGATGTATTACACCAGGCTGGTCTAGCTGTATTATACAAGGCTGGTATAGATGTATCATACCAGGCTGGTCTCTCTATTTGTATTATACCAGGCTGGTCTCTCTAGCTTTATTATACCAGGCTGGTCTAGATGTATTATACCAGGCTGGTCTCTCTAGCTGTATTATACCAGGCTGGTCTCTCTCGCTGTATTATACCAGGCTGGTCTAGCTGTATTATACCAGGCTGGTCTCTCTAGCTGTATTATACCAGGCTGGTCTCTCTATTTGTATTATACCAGGCTGGTCTCTCTAGATGTATTATACCAGGCTGGTCTCTCTAGATGTATTAAACCAGGCTGGTCTCTCTAGCTGTATTATACCAGGCTGGTCTCTCTAGCTGTATTATACCAGGCTGGTCTCTCTAGCTGTATTATACCAGGCTGGTCTCTCTAGATGTATTATACCAGGCTGGTCTCTCTCGCTGTATTATACCAGGCTGGTCTCTCTAGCTGTATTAAACCAGGCTGGTCTCTCTAGCTGTATTATACCAGGCTGGTCTCTCTAGATGTATTATACCAGGCTGGTCTCTCTCGCTGTATTATACCAGGCTGGTCTCTCTAGCTGTATTATACCAGGCTGGTCTCTCTATTTGTATTATACCAGGCTGGTCTTTCTAGATGTATTATACCAGGCTGGTCTCTCTAGATGTATTAAACCAGGCTGGTCTCTCTAGCTGTATTATACCAGGCTGGTCTCTCTAGCTGTATTATACCAGGCTGGTCTCTCTCGCTGTATTAAACCAGGCTGGTCTCTCTAGCTGTATTATACCAGGCTGGTCTCTCTAGATGTATTATACCAGGCTGGTCTCTCTAGCTGTATTATACCAGGCTGGTCTCTCTAGCTGTATTAAACCAGGCTGGTCTCTCTAGCTGTATTATACCAGGCTGGTCTCTCTAGATGTATTATACCAGGCTGGTCTCTCTAGCTGTATTATACCAGGCTGGTCTCTCTAGCTGTATTATACCAGGCTGGTCTCTCTAGCTGTATTATACCAGGCTGGTCTCTCTCGCTGTATTAAACCAGGCTGGTCTCTCTAGCTGTATTATACCAGGCTGGTCTCTCTAGATGTATTATACCAGGCTGGTTTCTCTCGCTGTATTATACCAGGCTGGTCTCTCTAGCTGTATTAAACCAGGCTGGTCTCTCTAGCTGTATTATACCAGGCTGGTCTCTCTCGCTGTATTATACCAGGCTGGTCTCTCTAGCTGTATTATACCAGGCTGGTCTCTCTAGATGTATTAAACCAGGCTGGTCTCTCTCGCTGTATTATACCAGGCTGGTCTCTCTCGCTGTATTATACCAGGCTGGTCTCTCTAGATGTATTATACCAGGCTGTTCTCTCTAGATGTATTATACCAGGCTGGTCTCTCTAGATGTATTATACCAGGCTGGTCTCTCTATTTGTATTATACCAGGCTGGTCTCTCTAGATGTATTAAACCAGGCTGGTCTCTCTAGATGTATCATACCAGGCTGGTCTCTCTATTTGTATTATAACAGGCTGGTCTCTCTAGCTGTATTATACCAGGCTGGTCTCTCTATTTGTATTATAACAGGCTGGTCTCTCTATTTGTATTATACCAGGCTGGTCTCTCTAGATGTATTATACCAGGCTGGTCTCTCTAGATGTATTAAACCAGGCTGGTCTCTCTAGCTGTATTATACCAGGCTGGTCTCTCTAGCTGTATTATACCAGGCTGGTCTCTCTAGCTGTATTATACCAGGCTGGTCTCTCTAGATGTATTATACCAGGCTGGTCTCTCTAGATGTATTATACCAGGCTGGTCTCTCTAGCTGTATTATACCAGGCTGGTCTCTCTAGCTGTATTATACCAGGCTGGTCTCTCTAGATGTATTATACCAGGCTGGTCTCTCTAGCTGTATTATACCAGGCTGGTCTCTCTAGCTGTATTATACCAGGCTGGTCTCTCTATTTGTATTATACCAGGCTGATCTTTCTAGATGTATTATACCAGGCTGGTCTCTCTAGATGTATTAAACCAGGCTGGTCTCTCTAGCTGTATTATACCAGGCTGGTCTCTCTAGCTGTATTATACCAGGCTGGTCTCTCTCGCTGTATTAAACCAGGCTGGTCTCTCTAGCTGTATTATACCAGGCTGGTCTCTCTAGATGTATTATACCAGGCTGGTCTCTCTAGCTGTATTATACCAGGCTGGTCTCTCTAGATGTATTATACCAGGCTGGTCTCTCTCGCTGTATTATACCAGGCTGGTCTCTCTAGCTGTATTATACCAGGCTGGTCTCTCTAGCTGTATTATACCAGGCTGGTCTCTCTCGCTGTATTATACCAGGCTGGTCTCTCTAGCTGTATTATACCAGGCTGGTCTCTCTAGATGTATTATACCAGGCTGGTTTCTCTAGCTGTATTATACCAGGCTGGTCTCTCTAGCTGTATTAAACCAGGCTGGTCTCTCTAGCTGTATTATACCAGGCTGGTCTCTCTCGCTGTATTATACCAGGCTGGTCTCTCTAGCTGTATTATACCAGGCTGGTCTCTCTAGATGTATTAAACCAGGCTGGTCTCTCTAGATGTATTATACCAGGCTGGTCTCTCTAGCTGTATTATACCAGGCTGGTCTCTCTAGATGTATTATACCAGGCTGGTCTCTCTAGATGTATTATACCAGGCTGGTCTCTCTAGATGTATTATACCAGGCTGTTCTCTCTATTTGTATTATACCAGGCTGGTCTCTCTAGATGTATTAAACCAGGCTGGTCTCTCTAGATGTATCATACCAGGCTGGTCTCTCTATTTGTATTATAACAGGCTGGTCTCTCTAGCTGTATTATACCAGGCTGGTCTCTCTAGATGTATTATACCAGGCTGGTCTCTCTAGCTGTATTAAACCAGGCTGGTCTCTCTAGATGTATTATACCAGTCTGGTCTCTCTAGCTGTATTATACCAGATATGTCTCTCTAGCTGTATTAAACCAGGCTGGTCTCTCTAGATGTATCATACCAGGCTGGTCTCTCTATTTGTATTATACCAGGCTGGTCTAGATGTATTATACCAGGCTGGTCTAGATGTATCATACCAGGCTGGTCTAGATGTATTAAACCAGGCTGGTCTAGATGTATTATACCAGGCTGGTCTAGATGTATTATACCAGGCTGGTCTAGATGTATCATACCAGGCTGGTCTCTCTATTTGTATTATACCAGGCTGGTCTCTCTAGCTGTATTATACCAGGCTGGTCTCTCTAGATGTATTATACCAGATATGTCTCTCTAGCTGTATTAAACCAGGCTGGTCTCTCTAGATGTATTATACCAGGCTGGTCTCTCTAGCTGTATTATACCAGATATGTCTCTCTAGCTGTATTAAACCAGGCTGGTCTCTCTAGATGTATCATACCAGGCTGGTCTCTCTATTTGTATTATACCAGGCTGGTCTAGATGTATTATACCAGGCTGGTCTAGATGTATCATACCAGGCTGGTCTAGATGTATTAAACCAGGCTGGTCTCTCTAGCTGTGTTATACCAGGCTGGTCTAGATGTATTATACCAGGCTGGTCTAGATGTATTATACCAGGCTGGTCTCTCTAGCTGTATTATACCAGGCTGGTCTCTCTAGATGTATTATACCAGGCTGGTCTCTCTCGCTGTATTATACCAGGCTGGTCTCTCTAGCTGTATTAAACCAGGCTGGTCTCTCTAGCTGTATTATACCAGGCTGGTCTCTCTAGATGTATTATACCAGGCTGGTCTCTCTCGCTGTATTATACCAGGCTGGTCTCTCTAGCTGTATTATACCAGGCTGGTCTCTCTAGCTGTATTATACCAGGCTGGTCTCTCTAGATGTATTATACCAGGCTGGTCTCTCTAGATGTATTATACCAGGCTGGTCTCTCTAGCTGTATTATACCAGGCTGGTCTCTCTAGCTGTATTATACCAGGCTGGTCTCTCTCTAGCTGTATTATACCAGGCTGGTCTCTCTAGCTGTATTATACCAAGCTGGTCTCTCTAGATGTATTATACCAGGCTGGTCTCTCTCGCTGTATTATACCAGGCTGGTCTCTCTAGCTGTATTAAACCAGGCTGGTCTCTCTAGCTGTATTATACCAGGCTGGTCTCTCTAGATGTATTATACCAGGCTGGTCTCTCTTGCTGTATTATACCAGGCTGGTCTCTCTAGCTGTATTATACCAGGCTGGTCTCTCTAGCTGTATTATACCAGGCTGGTCTCTCTCGCTGTATTATACCAGGCTGGTCTCTCTAGCTGTATTATACCAGGCTGGTCTCTCTAGATGTATTATACCAGGCTGGTCTCTCTCGCTGTATTATACCAGGCTGGTCTCTCTAGCTGTATTAAACCAGGCTGGTCTCTCTAGCTGTATTATACCAGGCTGGTCTCTCTAGATGTATTATACCAGGCTGGTCTCTCTCGCTGTATTATACCAGGCTGGTCTCTCTAGCTGTATTATACCAGGCTGGTCTCTCTAGATGTATTATACCAGGCTGGTCTCTCTCGCTGTATTATACCAGGCTGGTCTCTCTCGCTGTATTATACCAGGCTGGTCTCTCTAGATGTATTATACCAGGCTGTTCTCTCTAGATGTATTATACCAGGCTGGTCTCTCTAGATGTATTATACCAGGCTGTTCTCTCTATTTGTATTATACCAGGCTGGTCTCTCTAGATGTATTAAACCAGGCTGGTCTCTCTAGATGTATCATACCAGGCTGGTCTCTCTATTTGTATTATAACAGGCTGGTCTCTCTAGCTGTATTATACCAGGCTGGTCTCTCTAGATGTATTATACCAGATATGTCTCTCTAGCTGTATTAAACCAGGCTGGTCTCTCTAGATGTATTATACCAGGCTGGTCTCTCTAGCTGTATTATACCAGATATGTCTCTCTAGCTGTATTAAACCAGGCTGGTCTCTCTAGATGTATCATACCAGGCTGGTCTCTCTATTTGTATTATACCAGGCTGGTCTAGATGTATTATACCAGGCTGGTCTAGATGTATCATACCAGGCTGGTCTAGATGTATTAAACCAGGCTGGTCTATATGTATTATACCAGGCTGGTCTAGATGTATTATACCAGGCTGGTCTAGATGTATCATACCAGGCTGGTCTCTCTATTTGTATTATACCAGGCTGGTCTCTCTAGATGTATTATACCAGGCTGGTCTCTCTCGCTGTATTATACCAGGCTGGTCTCTCTAGCTGTATTAAACCAGGCTGGTCTCTCTAGCTGTATTATACCAGGCTGGTCTCTCTAGATGTATTATACCAGGCTGGTCTCTCTCGCTGTATTATACCAGGCTGGTCTCTCTAGCTGTATTAAACCAGGCTGGTCTCTCTAGCTGTATTATACCAGGCTGGTCTCTCTAGATGTATTATACCAGGCTGGTCTCTCTCGCTGTATTATACCAGGCTGGTCTCTCTAGCTGTATTATACCAGGCTGGTCTCTCTAGTTGTATTATACCAGGCTGGTCTCTCTAGCTGTATTATACCAGATATGTCTCTCTAGCTGTATTAAACCAGGCTGGTCTCTCTAGATGTATCATACCAGGCTGGTCTCTCTATTTGTATTATACCAGGCTGGTCTAGATGTATTATACCAGGCTGGTCTAGATGTATCATACCAGGCTGGTCTAGATGTATTAAACCAGGCTGGTCTAGATGTATTATACCAGGCTGGTCTAGATGTATTATACCAGGCTGGTCTAGATGTATCATACCAGGCTGGTCTCTCTATTTGTATTATACCAGATATGTCTGCTGTATTAAACCAGGCTGGTCTCTCTAGATGTATTATACCAGGCTGGTCTCTCTATGTATTATACCAGGCTGGTCTCTGTCTGCTGTATTATACCAGGCTGGTCTCTCTAGTATGTATTATACCAGGCTGGTCTCTCTCGCTGTATTATACCAGGCTGGTCTCTCTAGCTGTATTAAACCAGGCTGGTCTCTCTAGCTGTATTATACCAGGCTGGTCTCTCGCTGTATTAAACCAGGCTGGTCTCTCTATTGTATTATACCAGGCTGGTCTCTCTAGATGTATTATACCAGGCTGGTCTCTCTCGCTGTATTATACCAGGCTGGTCTCTCTAGCTGTATTAAACCAGGCTGGTCTCTCTAGCTGTATTATACCAGGCTGGTCTCTCTAGATGTATTATACCAGGCTGGTCTCTCTTGCTGTATTATACCAGGCTGGTCTCTCTAGCTGTATTATACCAGGCTGGTCTCTCTAGCTGTATTATACCAGGCTGGTCTCTCTCGCTGTATTAAACCAGGCTGGTCTCTCTAGCTGTATTATACCAGGCTGGTCTCTCTAGATGTATTATACCAGGCTGGTCTCTCTCGCTGTATTATACCAGGCTGGTCTCTCTAGCTGTATTAAACCAGGCTGGTCTCTCTAGCTGTATTATACCAGGCTGGTCTCTCTAGATGTATTATACCAGGCTGGTCTCTCTCGCTGTATTATACCAGGCTGGTCTCTCTAGCTGTATTATACCAGGCTGGTCTCTCTAGATGTATTAAACCAGGCTGGTCTCTCTAGCTGTATTATACCAGGCTGGTCTCTCTCGCTGTATTATACCAGGCTGGTCTCTCTAGATGTATTATACCAGGCTGTTCTCTCTAGATGTATTATACCAGGCTGGTCTCTCTAGATGTATTATACCAGGCTGTTCTCTCTATTTGTATTATACCAGGCTGGTCTCTCTAGATGTATTAAACCAGGCTGGTCTCTCTAGATGTATCATACCAGGCTGGTCTCTCTATTTGTATTATAACAGGCTGGTCTCTCTAGCTGTATTATACCAGGCTGGTCTCTCTAGATGTATTATACCAGATATGTCTCTCTAGCTGTATTAAACCAGGCTGGTCTCTCTAGATGTATTATACCAGGCTGGTCTCTCTAGCTGTATTATACCAGATATGTCTCTCTAGCTGTATTAAACCAGGCTGGTCTCTCTAGATGTATCATACCAGGCTGGTCTCTCTATTTGTATTATACCAGGCTGGTCTAGATGTATTATACCAGGCTGGTCTAGATGTATCATACCAGGCTGGTCTAGATGTATTAAACCAGGCTGGTCTAGATGTATTATACCAGGCTGGTCTGTCTAGATGTATTATACCAGGCTGATGTATTATACCAGGCTGGTCTAGATGTATCATACCAGGCTGGTCTCTCTATTTGTATTATACCAGGCTGGTCTCTCTAGATGTATTATACCAGGCTGGTCTCTCTCGCTGTATTATACCAGGCTGGTCTCTCTAGCTGTATTAAACCAGGCTGGTCTCTCTAGCTGTATTATACCAGGCTGGTCTCTCTAGATGTATTATACCAGGCTGGTCTCTCTAGCTGTATTATACCAGGCTGGTCTCTCTATATTAAACCAGGCTGGTCTCTCTAGCTGTATTATACCAGGCTGGTCTCTCTAGATGTATTATACCAGGCTGGTCTCTCTAGCTGTATTATACCAGGCTGGTCTCTCTAGCTGTATTATACCAGGCTGGTCTCTCTATTTGTATTATACCAGGCTGGTCTCTCTAGCTGTATTATACCAGATATGTCTCTCTAGCTGTATTAAACCAGGCTGGTCTCTCTAGATGTATCATACCAGGCTGGTCTCTCTATTTGTATTATACCAGGCTGGTCTAGATGTATTATACCAGGCTGGTCTAGATGTATCATACCAGGCTGGTCTAGATGTATTAAACCAGGCTGGTCTAGATGTATTATACCAGGCTGGTCTAGATGTATTATACCAGGCTGGTCTAGATGTATCATACCAGGCTGGTCTCTCTATTTGTATTATACCAGATATGTCTATCTAGCTGTATTAAACCAGGCTGGTCTCTCTAGATGTATTATACCAGGCTGGTCTCTCTAGCTGTATTATACCAGATATGTCTCTCTAGCTGTATTACACCAGGCTGGTCTCTCTAGATGTATCATACCAGGCTGGTCTCTCTACCAGGCTGGTCTAGATGTATTATACCAGGCTGGTCTAGATGTATCATACCAGGCTGGTCTAGATGTATTAAACCAGGCTGGTCTCTCTAGCTGTGTTATACCAGGCTGGTCTAGATGTATTATACCAGGCTGGTCTAGATGTATTATACCAGGCTGGTCTCTCTAGCTGTATTATACCAGGCTGGTCTCTCTAGATGTATTATACCAGGCTGGTCTCTCTCGCTGTATTATACCAGGCTGGTCTCTCTAGCTGTATTAAACCAGGCTGGTCTCTCTAGCTGTATTATACCAGGCTGGTCTCTCTAGATGTATTATACCAGGCTGGTCTCTCTCGCTGTATTATACCAGGCTGGTCTCTCTAGCTGTATTATACCAGGCTGGTCTCTCTATTTGTATTATACCAGGCTGATCTCTCTAGATGTATTATACCAGGCTGGTCTCTCTAGCTGTATTATACCAGGCTGGTCTCTCTAGATGTATTAAACCAGGCTGGTCTCTCTAGTGTATTATACCAGGCTGGTCTCTCTAGATGTATTATACCAGGCTGGTCTCTCTCGCTGTATTATACCAGGCTGGTCTCTCTAGCTGTATTATACCAGGCTGGTCTCTCTAGCTGTATTATACCAGGCTGGTCTCTCTAGATGTATTATACCAGGCTGGTCTCTCTAGCTGTATTATACCAGGCTGGTCTCTCTAGCTGTATTATACCAGGCTGGTCTCTCTAGCTGTATTATACCAGGCTGGTCTCTCTCTAAATTAAACCAGGCTGGTCTCTCTAGCTGTATTATACCAGGCTGGTCTCTCTAGATGTATTATACCAGGCTGGTCTCTCTCGATGTATTATACCAGGCTGGTCTCTCTAGCTGTATTAAACCAGGCTGGTCTCTCTAGCTGTATTATACCAGGCTGGTCTCTCTAGATGTATTATACCAGGCTGGTCTCTCTCGCTGTATTATACCAGGCTGGTCTCTCTAGCTGTATTATACCAGGCTGGTCTCTCTAGATGTATTAAACCAGGCTGGTCTCTCTAGCTGTATTATACCAGGCTGGTCTCTCTAGCTGTATTATACCAGGCTGGTCTCTCTAGATGTATTATACCAGGCTGGTTCTCTCTAGATGTATTATACCAGGCTGGTCTCTCTAGATGTATTATACCAGGCTGTTCTCTCTATTTGTATTATACCAGGCTGGTCTCTCTAGATGTATTAAACCAGGCTGGTCTCTCTAGAGTATCATACCAGGCTGGTCTCTCTAGCTTGTATTATAACAGGCTGGTCTCTCTAGCTGTATTATACCAGGCTGGTCTCTCTAGATGTATTATACCAGGCTGGTCTCTCTAGCTGTATTAAACCAGGCTGGTCTCTCTAGATGTATTATACCAGGCTGGTCTCTCTAGCTGTATTATACCAGATATGTCTCTCTAGCTGTATTAAACCAGGCTGGTCTCTCTAGATGTATCATATCAGGCTGGTCTAGATGTATTATACCAGGCTGGTCTAGATGTATCATACCAGGCTGGTCTCTCTATTTGTATTATACCAGGCTGGTCTCTCTAGATGTATTATACCAGGCTGGTCTCTCTCGCTGTATTATACCAGGCTGGTCTCTCTAGCTGTATTAAACCAGGCTGGTCTCTCTAGCTGTATTATACCAGGCTGGTCTCTCTAGATGTATTATACCAGGCTGGTCTCTCTCGCTGTATTATACCAGGCTGGTCTCTCTAGCTGTATTAAACCAGGCTGGTCTCTCTAGCTGTATTATACCAGGCTGGTCTCTCTAGATGTATTATACCAGGCTGGTCTCTCTCGCTGTATTATACCAGGCTGGTCTCTCTAGCTGTATTATACCAGGCTGGTCTCTCTATTTGTATTATACCAGGCTGGTCTCTCTAGCTGTATTATACCAGATATGTCTCTCTAGCTGTATTAAACCAGGCTGGTCTCTCTAGATGTATCATACCAGGCTGGTCTCTCTATTTGTATTATACCAGGCTGGTCTAGATGTATTATACCAGGCTGGTCTAGATGTATCATACCAGGCTGGTCTAGATGTATTAAACCAGGCTGGTCTAGATGTATTATACCAGGCTGGTCTAGATGTATTATACCAGGCTGGTCTAGATGTATCATACCAGGCTGGTCTCTCTATTTGTATTATACCAGATATGTCTATCTAGCTGTATTAAACCAGGCTGGTCTCTCTAGATGTATTATACCAGGCTGGTCTCTCTAGCTGTATTATACCAGATATGTCTCTCTAGCTGTATTACACCAGGCTGGTCTCTCTAGATGTATCATACCAGGCTGGTCTCTCTATTTGTATTATACCAGGCTGGTCTAGATGTATTATACCAGGCTGGTCTAGATGTATCATACCAGGCTGGTCTAGATGTATTAAACCAGGCTGGTCTCTCTAGCTGTGTTATACCAGGCTGGTCTAGATGTATTATACCAGGCTGGTCTAGATGTATTATACCAGGCTGGTCTCTCTAGCTGTATTATACCAGGCTGGTCTCTCTAGATGTATTATACCAGGCTGGTCTCTCTCGCTGTATTATACCAGGCTGGTCTCTCTAGCTGTATTAAACCAGGCTGGTCTCTCTAGCTGTATTATACCAGGCTGGTCTCTCTAGATGTATTATACCAGGCTGGTCTCTCTCGCTGTATTATACCAGGCTGGTCTCTCTAGCTGTATTATACCAGGCTGGTCTCTCTATTTGTATTATACCAGGCTGATCTCTCTAGATGTATTATACCAGGCTGGTCTCTCTAGCTGTATTATACCAGGCTGGTCTCTCTCGCTGTATTAAACCAGGCTGGTCTCTCTAGCTGTATTATACCAGGCTGGTCTCTCTAGATGTATTATACCAGGCTGGTCTCTCTCGCTGTATTATACCAGGCTGGTCTCTCTAGCTGTATTAAACCAGGCTGGTCTCTCTAGCTGTATTATACCAGGCTGGTCTCTCTAGATGTATTATACCAGGCTGGTCTCTCTCGCTGTATTATACCAGGCTGGTCTCTCTAGCTGTATTATACCAGGCTGGTCTCTCTAGCTGTATTATACCAGGCTGGTCTCTCTCGCTGTATTAAACCAGGCTGGTCTCTCTAGCTGTATTATACCAGGCTGGTCTCTCTAGATGTATTATACCAGGCTGGTCTCTCTCGCTGTATTATACCAGGCTGGTCTCTCTAGCTGTATTAAACCAGGCTGGTCTCTCTAGCTGTATTATACCAGGCTGGTCTCTCTAGATGTATTATACCAGGCTGGTCTCTCTCGCTGTATTATACCAGGCTGGTCTCTCTAGCTGTATTATACCAGGCTGGTCTCTCTAGATGTATTAAACCAGGCTGGTCTCTCTCGCTGTATTATACCAGGCTGGTCTCTCTCGCTGTATTATACCAGGCTGGTCTCTCTAGATGTATTATACCAGGCTGTTCTCTCTAGATGTATTATACCAGGCTGGTCTCTCTAGATGTATTATACCAGGCTGTTCTCTCTATTTGTATTATACCAGGCTGGTCTCTCTAGATGTATTAAACCAGGCTGGTCTCTCTAGATGTATCATACCAGGCTGGTCTCTCTATTTGTATTATAACAGGCTGGTCTCTCTAGCTGTATTATACCAGGCTGGTCTCTCTAGATGTATTATACCAGATATGTCTCTCTAGCTGTATTAAACCAGGCTGGTCTCTCTAGATGTATTATACCAGGCTGGTCTCTCTAGCTGTATTATACCAGATATGTCTCTCTAGCTGTATTAAACCAGGCTGGTCTCTCTAGATGTATCATATCAGGCTGGCCTCTCTATTTGTATTATACCAGGCTGGTCTAGATGTATTATACCAGGCTGGTCTAGATGTATCATACCAGGCTGGTCTAGATGTATTAAACCAGGCTGGTCAAGATGTATTACACCAGGCTGGTCTAGCTGTATTATACAAGGCTGGTATAGATGTATCATACCAGGCTGGTCTCTCTATTTGTATTATACCAGGCTGGTCACTCTAGCTTTATTATACCAGGCTGGTCTAGATGTATTATACCAGGCTGGTCTCTCTAGCTGTATTATACCAGGCTGGTCTCTCTCGCTGTATTATACCAGGCTGGTCTCTCTCGCTGTATTATACCAGGCTGGTCTAGCTGTATTATACCAGGCTGGTCTCTCTAGCTGTATTATACCAGGCTGGTCTCTCTATTTGTATTATACCAGGCTGGTCTCTCTAGATGTATTATACCAGGCTGGTCTCTCTAGATGTATTAAACCAGGCTGGTCTCTCTAGCTGTATTATACCAGGCTGGTCTCTCTAGCTGTATTATACCAGGCTGGTATTAAACCAGGCTGGTCTCTCTAGCTGTATTATACCAGGCTGGTCTCTCTAGATGTATTATACCAGGCTGGTCTCTCTCGCTGTATTATACCAGGCTGGTCTCTCTAGCTGTATTAAACCAGGCTGGTCTCTCTAGCTGTATTATACCAGGCTGGTCTCTCTAGATGTATTATACCAGGCTGGTCTCTCTCGCTGTATTATACCAGGCTGGTCTCTCTAGCTGTATTATACCAGGCTGGTCTCTCTAGCTGTATTATACCAGGCTGGTCTCTCTCGCTGTATTAAACCAGGCTGGTCTCTCTAGCTGTATTATACCAGGCTGGTCTCTCTAGATGTATTATACCAGGCTGGTCTCTCTCGATGTATTATACCAGGCTGGTCTCTCTAGCTGTATTATACCAGGCTGGTCTCTCTAGCTGTATTATACCAGGCTGGTCTCTCTAGATGTATTATACCAGGCTGGTCTCTCTCTGCTGTATTATACCAGGCTGGTCTCTCTATGTATTATACCAGGCTGGTCTCTCTATTTGTATTATACCAGGCTGGTCTCTCTAGCTGTATTATACCAGATATGTCTCTCTAGGCTGGTCTCTCTAGATGTATTATACCAGGCTGGTCTCTATTTGTATTATACCAGGCTGGTCTAGATGTATTATACCAGGCTGGTCTGATGTATCATACCAGGCTGGTCTAGATGTATTAAACCAGGCTGGTCTAGATGTATTATACCAGGCTGGTCTAGATGTATTATACCAGGCTGGTCTAGATGTATTATACCAGGCTGGTCTCTCTATTTGTATTATACCAGGCTGGTCTCTCTATGTATTAAACCAGGCTGGTCTCTCTAGATGTATTATACCAGGCTGGTCTCTCTGGTCTCTCTAGCTGTATTATACCAGGCTGGTCTCTCTAGATGTATTATACCAGGCTGGTCTATCTAGCTGTATTAAACCAGGCTGGTCTAGATGTATTATACCAGGCAGGTCTAGAAGTATAATACCAGGCTGGTCTCTCTAGCTGTATTGTACAAGGCTGGTCTCTCTAGCTGTATGATACCATGCTGGTCTCTCTAGCTGTATTATAGCAGGCTGGTCTAGATGTATTATACCAGGCTGGTCTAGATGTATTATACCAGGCTGGTCTCTCTAGATGTATTATACCAGGCTGGTCTCTCTAGATGTATTATACCAGGCTGGTCTAGATGTATTATACCAGGCTGGTATAGATGTATTATACCAGGCTGGTCTCTCTAGCTGTATTATACCAGGCTGGTCTCTCTAGCTGTATTATACCAGGCTGGTCTCTCTAGCTGTATTATACCAGGCTGGTCTCTCTAGCTGTATTAAACCAGGCTGGTCTCTCTAGCTGTATTATACCAGGCTGGTCTCTCTAGCTGTATTATACCAGGCTGGTCTCTCTCGCTGTATTAAACCAGGCTGGTCTCTCTAGCTGTATTATACCAGGCTGGTCTCTCTAGATGTATTATACCAGGCTGGTCTCTCTGCTTTGTATTATACCAGGCTGGTCTCTCTAGCTGTATTAAACCAGGCTGGTCTCTCTAGCTGTATTATACCAGGCTGGTCTCTCTAGATGTATTATACCAGGCTGGTCTCTCTCGATGTATTATACCAGGCTGGTCTCTCTAGCTGTATTATACCAGGCTGGTCTCTCTAGCTGTATTATACCAGGCTGGTCTCTCTAGCTGTATTAAACCAGGCTGGTCTCTCTATTATTATACCAGGCTGGTCTCTCTAGATGTATTATACCAGGCTGGTCTCTCTGGCTGTATTATACCAGGCTGGTCTCTCTCGCTGTATTAAACCAGGCTGGTCTCTCTAGCTGTATTATACCAGGCTGGTCTCTCTAGATGTATTATACCAGGCTGGTCTCTCTCGCTGTATTATACCAGGCTGGTCTCTCTAGCTGTATTATACCAGGCTGGTCTCTCTAGCTGTATTATACCAGGCTGGTCTCTCTAGCTGTATTAAACCAGGCTGGTCTCTCTAGCTGTATTATACCAGGCTGGTCTCTCTAGATGTATTATACCAGGCTGGTCTCTCTCGCTGTATTATACCAGGCTGGTCTCTCTAGCTGTATTATACCAGGCTGGTCTCTCTAGCTGTATTATACCAGGCTGGTCTCTCTAGATATATTATACCAGGCTGGTCTCTCTCGATGTATTATACCAGGCTGGTCTCTCTAGCTGTATTATACCAGGCTGGTCTCTCTAGATGTATTAAACCAGGCTGGTCTCTCTCGCTGTATTATACCAGGCTGGTCTCTCTCGCTGTATTATACCAGGCTGGTCTCTCTAGATGTATTATACCAGGCTGGTCTCTCTAGATGTATTATACCAGGCTGGTCTCTCTAGATGTATTATACCAGGCTGTTCTCTCTATTTGTATTATACCAGGCTGGTCTCTCTAGATGTATTAAACCAGGCTGGTCTCTCTAGATGTATCATACCAGGCTGGTCTCTCTATTTGTATTATACCAGGCTGGTCTCTCTAGCTGTATTATACCAGGCTGGTCTCTCTAGATGTATTATACCAGATATGTCTCTCTAGCTGTATTAAACCAGGCTGGTCTCTCTAGATGTATCATACCAGGCTGGTCTAGATGTATTAAACCAGGCTGGTCTCTCTAGCTGTGTTATACCAGGCTGGTCTAGATGTATTATACCAGGCAAGTCTAGATGTATTATACCAGGCTGGTCTAGATGTATTAAACCAGGCGGGTCTATCTAGCTGTATTATACCAGGCTGGTCTCTCTAGATGTATTATACCAGGCTGGTCAAGATGTATTACACCAGGCTGGTCTAGCTGTATTATACAAGGCTGGTATAGATGTATCATACCAGGCTGGTCTCTCTATTTGTATTATACCAGGCTGGTCTCTCTAGCTTTATTATACCAGGCTGGTCTAGATGTATTATACCAGGCTGGTCTCTCTAGCTGTATTATACCAGGCTGGTCTCTCTATTTGTATTATACCAGGCTGGTCTCTCTAGATGTATTATACCAGGCTGGTCTCTCTAGATGTATTAAACCAGGCTGGTCTCTCTAGCTGTATTATACCAGGCTGGTCTCTCTAGCTGTATTATACCAGGCTGGTCTCTCTCGCTGTATTAAACCAGGCTGGTCTCTCTAGCTGTATTATACCAGGCTGGTCTCTCTAGATGTATTATACCAGGCTGGTCTCTCTCGCTGTATTATACCAGGCTGGTCTCTCTAGCTGTATTAAACCAGGCTGGTCTCTCTAGCTGTATTATACCAGGCTGGTCTCTCTAGATGTATTATACCAGGCTGGTCTCTCTCGCTGTATTATACCAGGCTGGTCTCTCTAGCTGTATTATACCAGGCTGGTCTCTCTAGCTGTATTATACCAGGCTGGTCTCTCTCGCTGTATTATACCAGGCTGGTCTCTCTAGCTGTATTATACCAGATATGTCTCTCTAGCTGTATTAAACCAGGCTGGTCTCTCTAGATGTATCATACCAGGCTGGTCTAGATGTATTAAACCAGGCTGGTCTCTCTAGCTGTGTTATACCAGGCTGGTCTAGATGTATTATACCAGGCTGGTCTAGATGTATTATACCAGGCTGGTCTAGATGTATTAAACCAGGCGGGTCTATCTAGCTGTATTATACCAGGCTGGTCTCTCTATTTGTATTATACCAGGCTGGTCTCTCTAGCTTTATTATACCAGGCTGGTCTAGATGTATTATACCAGGCTGGTCTCTCTAGCTGTATTATACCAGGCTGGTCTCTCTATTTGTATTATACCAGGCTGGTCTCTCTAGATGTATTATACCAGGCTGGTCTCTCTAGATGTATTAAACCAGGCTGGTCTCTCTAGCTGTATTATACCAGGCTGGTCTCTCTAGCTGTATTATACCAGGCTGGTCTCTCTCGCTGTATTAAACCAGGCTGGCCTCTCTAGCTGTATTATACCAGGCTGGTCTCTCTAGATGTATTATACCAGGCTGGTCTCTCTCGCTGTATTATACCAGGCTGGTCTCTCTAGCTGTATTAAACCAGGCTGGTCTCTCTAGCTGTATTATACCAGGCTGGTCTCTCTAGATGTATTATACCAGGCTGGTCTCTCTCGCTGTATTATACCAGGATGGTCTCTCTAGCTGTATTATACCAGGCTGGTCTCTCTAGATGTATTAAACCAGGCTGGTCTCTCTCGCTGTATGATACCAGGCTGGTCTCTCTCGCTGTATTATACCAGGCTGGTCTCTCTAGATGTGTTATACCAGGCTGTTCTCTCTAGATGTATTATACCAGGCTGGTCTCTCTAGATGTATTATACCAGGCTGTTCTCTCTAGATGTATTATACCAGGCTGGTCTCTCTAGATGTATTATACCAGACATGTCTCTCTAGCTGTATTATACCAGGCTGGTCTCTCTAGATGTATTATACCAGGCTGGTCTCTCTAGCTGTATTAAACCAGGCTGGTCTCTCTAGATGTATTATACCAGGCTGGTCTAGCTGTATTATACAAGGATGGTATAGATGTATCATACCAGGCTGGTCTCTCTATTTGTATTATACCAGGCTGGTTTCTCTAGCTTTATTATACCAAATTGTTCAGCTGTGTTATACCAGGCTGGTATGTACAGCTGTATTATAACAGGCTGGTCTAGATGTATTATTCCAGGCTGGTCTCTCTAGCTGTATTATACCAGGCTGGTCTAGATTTACGATAGATTTACTATACCAGGCTGGTCTCTCTAGCTGTATTGTACCAGGCTGGTCTCTCTAACTGAGAGTACCAGGCTGGTCTAGATGTATTATACCAGGCAGGTCTAGAAGTATTATACCAGGCTGGTCTCTCTGGCTGTATTGCACCCAGCTGGTCTCTCTAGCTGTATTATACCAGGCAGGTCGAGATGTATTATACCAGCCTGGTCTCTCTAGCTGTATTATTCCAGGCTGGTTTCTCTAGCTGTATTACACCAGTCTGGTCTCTCTAGTGGTATTATACCAGGCTGGTTTCTCTAGCTGTATTATACCAGGCTGGTCTAGCTGTATTATACCAGACTGGTCTCGTTGTATTATACCAGGCTAGTCTCTCTAGCTGTATTACACCAGGCTGGTCTCTCTAGCGGTATTATACCAGGCTGGTCTCTCTAGCTGTATTATACCAGGCTGGTCTAGTTGTGTTATACCAGGCTGGTCTCTCCAGATGTATTTTACCAGACTGGTCTCCCTAGCGGTATTATACCAGGCTGGTCTCTCTAGCTGTATTATACCAGACTGGTCTAGATGTATTACACCAGGCTGGTCTCCCTAGCTGTATTATACCAGGCTGGTCCCTCTAGCGGTATTATACCAGGCTAGTTTATCTAGCTGTTTTATACCAGGCTGGTCTAGTTGTATTATACCAGGCTGGTCTCTCTCGCTGTATTATACCAGGCTGGTCTCTCTCGCTGTATTATACCAGGCTGGTCTCTCTAGATGTATTATACCAGGCTGTTCTCTCTAGATGTATTATACCAGGCTGGTCTCTCTAGATGTATTATACCAGGCTGATCTCTCTAGATGTATTATACCAGGCTGGTCTCTCTAGATGTATTATACCAGGCTGGTCTCTCTAGATGTATTATACCAGGCTGGTCTCTCTAGATGTATTATACCAGACATGTCTCTCTAGCTGTATTATACCAGGCTGGTCTCTCTAGATGTATTATACCAGGCTGGTCTCTCTAGCTGTATTAAACCAGGCTGGTCTCTCTAGATGTATTATACCAGGCTGGTCTAGCTGTATTATACAAGGATGGTATAGATGTATCATACCAGGCTGGTCTCTCTATTTGTATTATACAAGGCTGGTTTCTCTAGCTTTATTATACCAAATTCGTTCAGCTGTGTTATACCTCGCTGGTATGTACAGCTGTATTATAACAGGCTGGTCTAGATGTATTATTCCAGGCTGGTCTCTCTAGCTGTATTATACCAGGCTGGTCTAGATTTACGATAGATTTACTATACCAGGCTGGTCTCTCTGGCTGTATTGCACCCAGCTGGTCTCTCTAGCTGTATTATACCAGGCAGGTCGAGATGTATTATACCAGCCTGGTCTCTCTAGCTGTATTATTCCAGGCTGGTTTCTCTAGCTGTATTACACCAGTCTGGTCTCTCTATTATACCAGGCTGGTTTCTCTAGCTGTATTATACCAGGCTGGTCTAGCTGTATTATACCAGACTGGTCTCGTTGTATTATACCAGGCTAGTCTCTCTAGCTGTATTAATACACCAGGCTGGTCTCTAGCGGTATTATACCAGGCTGGTCTCTCTAGCTGTATTATACCAGGCTGGTCTAGTTGTGTTATACCAGGCTGGTCTCTCCAGATGTATTTTACCAGACTGGTCTCCCTAGCGGTATTATACCAGGCTGGTCTCTCTAGCTGTATTATACCAGACTGGTCTAGATGTATTACACCAGGCTGGTCTCCTAGCTGTATTATACCAGGCTGGTCCTCTAGCGGTATTATACCAGGCTGGTTTATCTAGCTGTTTTATACCAGGCTGGTCTAGTTGTATTATACCAGGCTGGTCTCTCTAGCTGTATTACACCAGGCTGGTCTCTCTAGCTGTATTATACCAGGCAGGTCTAGATGCATTATACCATGCTGGTCTCTCTAGCTGTATTATATCAGGCTGGTCTAGTTGTATTACACCAGGCTGGTCTCTCTAGCGGTATTATACCAGGCTAGTTTATCTAGCTGTTTTATACCAGGCTGGTCTAGTTGTATTATACCAGGCTGGTCTCTCTAGCTGTATTACACCAGGCTGGTCTCTCTAGCTGTATTATACCAGGCAGGTCTAGATGCATTATACCATGCTGGTCTCTCTAGCTGTATTACACCAGGCTGGTCTCTCTAGCTGTATTATACCAGGCTGGTTTCTCTAGATGTATTAAACCAGGCTGGTCTCTCTAGCTGTATTATACCAGGCTGGTCTCTTTAGCTGTATTATACCAGGCTGGTCTCTCTCGCTGTATTAAACCAGGCTGGTCTCTCTAGCTGTATTATACCAGGCTGGTCTCTCTAGATGTATTATACCAGGCTGGTCTCTCTCGCTGTATTATACCAGGCTGGTCTCTCTAGCTGTATTAAACCAGGCTGGTCTCTCTAGCTGTATTATACCAGGCTGGTCTCTCTAGATGTATTATACCAGGCTGGTCTCTCTAGCTGTATTATACCAGGCTGGTCTCTCTAGCTGTATTATACCAGGCTGGTCTCTCTAGCTGTATTATACCAGGCTGGTCTCTCTCGCTGTATTAAACCAGGCTGGTCTCTCTAGCTGTATTATACCAGGCTGGTCTCTCTAGATGTATTATACCAGGCTGGTCTCTCTCGCTGTATTATACCAGGCTGGTCTCTCTAGCTGTATTAAACCAGGCTGGTCTCTCTAGCTGTATTATACCAGGCTGGTCTCTCTAGATGTATTATACCAGGCTGGTCTCTCTCGCTGTATTATACCAGGCTGGTCTCTCTAGCTGTATTATACCAGGCTGGTCTCTCTAGATGTATTAAACCAGGCTGGTCTCTCTCGCTGTATTATACCAGGCTAGTCTCTCTCGCTGTATTATACCAGGCTGGTCTCTCTAGATGTATTATACCAGGCTGTTCTCTCTAGATGTATTATACCAGGCTGGTCTCTCTAGATGTATTATACCAGGCTGTTCTCTCTATTTGTATTATACCAGGCTGGTCTCTCTAGATGTATTAAACCAGGCTGGTCTCTCTAGATGTATCATACCAGGCTGGTCTCTCTATTTGTATTATACCAGGCTGGTCTCTCTAGCTGTATTATAACAGGCTGGTCTCTCTAGATGTATTATACCAGATATGTCTCTCTAGCTGTATTAAACCAGGCTGGTCTCTCTAGATGTATTATACCAGGCTGGTCTCTCTAGCTGTATTATACCAGATATGTCTCTCTAGCTGTATTAAACCGGGCTGGTCTCTCTAGATGTATCATACCAGGCTGGTCTAGATGTATTAAACCAGGCTGGTCTCTCTAGCTGTGTTATACCAGGCTGGTCTAGATGTATTATACCAGGCTGGTCTAGATGTATTATACCAGGCTGGTCTAGATGTATTAAACCAGGCGGGTCTATCTAGCTGTATTATACCAGGCTGGTCTCTCTAGATGTATTATACCAGGCTGGTCAAGATGTATTACACCAGGCTGGTCTAGCTGTATTATACAAGGCTGGTATAGATGTATCATACCAGGCTGGTCTCTCTATTTGTATTATACCAGGCTGGTCTCTCTAGCTTTATTATACCAGGCTGGTCTAGATGTATTATACCAGGCTGGTCTCTCTAGCTGTATTATACCAGGCTGGTCTCTCTATTTGTATTATACCAGGCTGGTCTCTCTAGATGTATTATACCAGGCTGGTCTCTCTAGATGTATTAAACCAGGCTGGTCTCTCTAGCTGTATTATACCAGGCTGGTCTCTCTAGCTGTATTATACCAGGCTGGTCTCTCTCGCTGTATTAAACCAGGCTGGTCTCTCTAGCTGTATTATACCAGGCTGGTCTCTCTAGATGTATTATACCAGGCTGGTCTCTCTCGCTGTATTATACCAGGCTGGTCTCTCTAGCTGTATTAAACCAGGCTGGTCTCTCTAGCTGTATTATACCAGGCTGGTCTCTCTAGATGTATTATACCAGGCTGGTCTCTCTAGCTGTATTATACCAGGCTGGTCTCTCTCGCTGTATTATACCAGGCTGGTCTCTCTAGCTGTATTATACCAGATATGTCTCTCTAGCTGTATTAAACCAGGCTGGTCTCTCTAGATGTATCATACCAGGCTGGTCTAGATGTATTAAACCAGGCTGGTCTCTCTAGCTGTGTTATACCAGGCTGGTCTAGATGTATTATACCAGGCTGGTCTAGATGTATTATACCAGGCTGGTCTAGATGTATTAAACCAGGCGGGTCTATCTAGCTGTATTATACCAGGCTGGTCTCTCTAGATGTATTATACCAGGCTGGTCAAGATGTATTACACCAGGCTGGTCTAGCTGTATTATACAAGGCTGGTATGGATGTATCATACCAGGCTGGTCTCTCTATTTGTATTATACCAGGCTGGTCTCTCTAGCTTTATTATACCAGGCTGGTCTAGATGTATTATACCAGGCTGGTCTCTCTAGCTGTATTATACCAGGCTGGTCTCTCTATTTGTATTATACCAGGCTGGTCTCTCTAGATGTATTATACCAGGCTGGTCTCTCTAGATGTATTAAACCAGGCTGGTCTCTCTAGCTGTATTATACCAGGCTGGTCTCTCTCGCTGTATTAAACCAGGCTGGTCTCTCTAGCTGTATTATACCAGGCTGGTCTCTCTAGATGTATTATACCAGGCTGGTCTCTCTCGCTGTATTATACCAGGCTGGTCTCTCTAGCTGTATTAAACCAGGCTGGTCTCTCTAGCTGTATTATACCAGGCTGGTCTCTCTAGCTGTATTATACCAGGCTGGTCTCTCTATTTGTATTATACCAGGCTGGTCTCTCTAGATGTATTATACCAGGCTGGTCTCTCTAGATGTATTATACCAGGCTGGTCTCTCTAGCTGTATTATACCAGGCTGGTCTCTCTCGCTGTATTAAACCAGGCTGGTCTCTCTAGCTGTATTATACCAGGCTGGTCTCTCTAGATGTATTATACCAGGCTGGTCTCTCTCGCTGTATTATACCAGGCTGGTCTCTCTAGCTGTATTAAACCAGGCTGGTCTCTCTAGCTGTATTATACCAGGCTGGTCTCTCTAGATGTATTATACCAGGCTGGTCTCTCTCGCTGTATTATACCAGGCTGGTCTCTCTAGCTGTATTATACCAGGCTGGTCTCTCTAGATGTATTAAACCAGGCTGGTCTCTCTCGCTGTATTATACCAGGCTGGTCTCTCTCGCTGTATTATACCAGGCTGGTCTCTCTAGATGTATTATACCAGGCTGTTCTCTCTAGATGTATTATACCAGGCTGGTCTCTCTAGATGTATTATACCAGGCTGTTCTCTCTAGATGTATTATACCAGGCTGGTCTCTCTAGATGTATTATACCAGACATGTCTCTCTAGCTGTATTATACCAGGCTGGTCTCTCTAGATGTATTATACCAGGCTGGTCTCTCTAGCTGTATTAAACCAGGCTGGTCTCTCTAGATGTATTATACCAGGCTGGTCTAGCTGTATTATACAAGGATGGTATAGATGTATCATACCAGGCTGGTCTCTCTATTTGTATTATACCAGGCTGGTTTCTCTAGCTTTATTATACCAAATTCGTTCAGCTGTGTTATACCTCGCTGGTATGTACAGCTGTATTATAACAGGCTGGTCTAGATGTATTATTCCAGGCTGGTCTCTCTAGCTGTATTATACCAGGCTGGTCTAGATTTACGATAGATTTACTATACCAGGCTGGTCTCTCTAGCTGTATTGTACCGGGCTGGTCTCTCTAACTGAGAGTACCAGGCTGGTCTAGATGTATTATACCAGGCAGGTCTAGAAGTATTATACCAGGCTGGTCTCTCTGGCTGTATTGCACCCAGCTGGTCTCTCTAGCTGTATTATACCAGGCAGGTCGAGATGTATTATACCAGCCTGGTCTCTCTAGCTGTATTATTCCAGGCTGGTTTCTCTAGCTGTATTACACCAGTCTGGTCTCTCTAGTGGTATTATACCAGGCTGGTTTCTCTAGCTGTATTATACCAGGCTGGTCTAGCTGTATTATACCAGACTGGTCTCGTTGTATTATACCAGGCTAGTCTCTCTAGCTGTATTACACCAGGCTGGTCTCTCTAGCGGTATTATACCAGGCTGGTCTCTCTAGCTGTATTATACCAGGCTGGTCTAGTTGTGTTATACCAGGCTGGTCTCTCCAGATGTATTTTACCAGACTGGTCTCCCTAGCGGTATTATACCAGGCTGGTCTCTCTAGCTGTATTATACCAGACTGGTCTAGATGTATTACACCAGGCTGGTCTCCCTAGCTGTATTATACCAGGCTGGTCCCTCTAGCGGTATTATACCAGGCTAGTTTATCTAGCTGTTTTATACCAGGCTGGTCTAGTTGTATTATACCAGGCTGGTCTCTCTCGCTGTATTATACCAGGCTGGTCTCTCTCGCTGTATTATACCAGGCTGGTCTCTCTAGATGTATTATACCAGGCTGTTCTCTCTAGATGTATTATACCAGGCTGGTCTCTCTAGATGTATTATACCAGGCTGTTCTCTCTAGATGTATTATACCAGGCTGGTCTCTCTAGATGTATTATACCAGGCTGGTCTCTCTAGATGTATTATACCAGGCTGGTCTCTCTAGATGTATTATACCAGACATGTCTCTCTAGCTGTATTATACCAGGCTGGTCTCTCTAGATGTATTATACCAGGCTGGTCTCTCTAGCTGTATTAAACCAGGCTGGTCTCTCTAGATGTATTATACCAGGCTGGTCTAGCTGTATTATACAAGGATGGTATAGATGTATCATACCAGGCTGGTCTCTCTATTTGTATTATACCAGGCTGGTTTCTCTAGCTTTATTATACCAAATTCGTTCAGCTGTGTTATACCTCGCTGGTATGTACAGCTGTATTATAACAGGCTGGTCTAGATGTATTATTCCAGGCTGGTCTCTCTAGCTGTATTATACCAGGCTGGTCTAGATTTACGATAGATTTACTATACCAGGCTGGTCTCTCTGGCTGTATTGCACCCAGCTGGTCTCTCTAGCTGTATTATACCAGGCAGGTCGAGATGTATTATACCAGCCTGGTCTCTCTAGCTGTATTATTCCAGGCTGGTTTCTCTAGCTGTATTACACCAGTCTGGTCTCTCTAGTGGTATTATACCAGGCTGGTTTCTCTAGCTGTATTATACCAGGCTGGTTTAGCTGTATTATACCAGACTGGTCTCGTTGTATTATACCAGGCTAGTCTCTCTAGCTGTATTACACCAGGCTGGTCTCTCTAGCGGTATTATACCAGGCTGGTCTCTCTAGCTGTATTATACCAGGCTGGTCTAGTTGTGTTATACCAGGCTGGTCTCTCCAGATGTATTTTACCAGACTGGTCTCCCTAGCGGTATTATACCAGGCTGGTCTCTCTAGCTGTATTATACCAGACTGGTCTAGATGTATTACACCAGGCTGGTCTCCCTAGCTGTATTATACCAGGCTGGTCCCTCTAGCGGTATTATACCAGGCTAGTTTATCTAGCTGTTTTATACCAGGCTGGTCTAGTTGTATTATACCAGGCTGGTCTCTCTCGCTGTATTATACCAGGCTGGTCTCTCTCGCTGTATTATACCAGGCTGGTCTCTCTAGATGTATTATACCAGGCTGTTCTCTCTAGATGTATTATACCAGGCTGGTCTCTCTAGATGTATTAAACCAGGCTGTTCTCTCTAGATGTATTATACCAGGCTGGTCTCTCTAGATGTATTATACCAGGCTGTTCTCTCTAGATGTATTATACCAGGCTGGTCTCTCTAGATGTATTATACCAGGCTGTTCTCTCTAGATGTATTATACCAGGCTGGTCTCTCTAGATGTATTATACCAGGCTGGTCTCTCTAGATGTATTATACCAGGCTGGTCTCTCTAGATGTATTATACCAGACATGTCTCTCTAGCTGTATTATACCAGGCTGGTCTCTCTAGATGTATTATACCAGGCTGGTCTCTCTAGCTGTATTAAACCAGGCTGGTCTCTCTAGATGTATTATACCAGGCTGGTCTAGCTGTATTATACAAGGATGGTATAGATGTATCATACCAGGCTGGTCTCTCTATTTGTATTATACCAGGCTGGTTTCTCTAGCTTTATTATACCAAATTCGTTCAGCTGTGTTATACCTCGCTGGTATGTACAGCTGTATTATAACAGGCTGGTCTAGATGTATTATTCCAGGCTGGTCTCTCTAGCTGTATTATACCAGGCTGGTCTAGATTTACGATAGATTTACTATACCAGGCTGGTCTCTCTGGCTGTATTGCACCCAGCTGGTCTCTCTAACTGTATTATACCAGGCAGGTCGAGATGTATTATACCAGCCTGGTCTCTCTAGCTGTATTATTCCAGGCTGGTTTCTCTAGCTGTATTACACCAGTCTGGTCTCTCTAGTGGTATTATACCAGGCTGGTTTCTCTAGCTGTATTATACCAGGCTGGTCTAGCTGTATTATACCAGACTGGTCTCGTTGTATTATACCAGGCTAGTCTCTCTAGCTGTATTACACCAGGCTGGTCTCTCTAGCGGTATTATACCAGGCTGGTCTCTCTAGCTGTATTATACCAGGCTGGTCTAGTTGTGTTATACCAGGCTGGTCTCTCCAGATGTATTTTACCAGACTGGTCTCCTAGCGGTATTATACCAGGCTGGTCTCTCTAGCTGTATTATACCAGACTGGTCTAGATGTATTACACCAGGCTGGTCTCCCTAGCTGTATTATACCAGGCTGGTCCCTCTAGCGGTATTATACCAGGCTAGTTTATCTAGCTGTTTTATACCAGGCTGGTCTAGTTGTATTATACCAGGCTGGTCTCTCTAGCTGTATTACACCAGGCTGGTCTCTCTAGCTGTATTATACCAGGCAGGTCTAGATGCATTATACCATGCTGGTCTCTCTAGCTGTATTATATCAGGCTGGTCTAGTTGTATTACACCAGGCTGGTCTCTCTAGCGGTATTATACCAGGCTAGTTTATCTAGCTGTTTTATACCAGGCTGGTCTAGTTGTATTATACCAGGCTGGTCTCTCTAGCTGTATTACACCAGGCTGGTCTCTCTAGCTGTATTATACCAGGCAGGTCTAGATGCATTATACCATGCTGGTCTCTCTAGCTGTATTACACCAGGCTGGTCTCTCTAGCTGTATTATACCAGGCTGGTTTCTCTAGCTGTATAATATCAGGCTGATCTCATTGTATTATACCAGAATGTGACTCTCTAGCGCTATTATACCAGGCTGGTCTAGATGTATTATACCAGGCTGGTCTCTCTAGATGTATTATACCAGTCTGGTCTCTCTAGCTGTATTATACCAGGCTGGTCTCTCTAGCTCTATTATACCAGGCTGGTCTAGATGTATTATACCAGGCTGGTCTCTCTAGATGTATTAAACCAGGCTCGTCTAGATGTATTATACCAGGCTGGTCTCTCTAGATGTATTATACGAGGCTGGACTCTCTAGCTGTATAATACCAGGCTGGTTTCTGTGGCTGTATTATACCAGGCTGGTCTCTCTAGATGTATTATACCAGGCTGGTCTTGCTAGCTATATTATACCAGGCTGGTCTCTCTAGCTGTATTATACCAGGCTGGTCTCTCTTGCTGTATTATACCAGGCTGGTCTAGTTGTATTACACCAGGCTGGTCTCTCTAGCTGTATTATACCAGGCTGGTCTCTCTAGCTGTATTATACCAGGCTAGTCTAGATGTATTATACCAGACTGTAGCTGTGTTATACCAGGCTGGTCTAGATGTATTATACCAGGCTGGTCTAGATGTATTATACCAGGCTGGTCTCTCTAGCTGTATTATACCAGAATGGTCTAGATGTATTATACCAGGCTGGTCTCTCTAGCTGTATTATACCAGGCTGGTCTCTCTAGCTGTATTATACCAGGCTAGTCTAGATGTATTATACCAGACTCTAGCTGTATTATACCAGGCTGGTCTAGCTGTATTATACCAGGCTGGTCTAGATGTATTATACCAGGCTGGTCTCTCTAGCTGTATTATATCAGAATGGTCTAGATGTATTATACCAGGCTGGTCTCTCTAGCTGTATTATACCAGGCTGGTCTCTCTAGCTGTATTATACCAGAATGGTCTCTCTAGCTGTATTATACCAGGCTGGTCTCTCTCGCTGTATTATACCAGAATGGTCTCTCTAGCTGTATTATGCCAGGCTGGTCTAGATGTATTATACCAGGCTGGTCTCTCTAGCTGTATTATACCAGGCTGGTCTCTCTAGCTGTATTATAACAGAATGGTCTCTCTAGCTGTATTATACCAGGCTGGTCTCTCTCGCGGTATTATACCAGAATGGTCTCTCTAGCTGTATTATACCAGGCTGGTCTAGATGTATTATACCAGGCTGGTCTCTCTAGCTGTATTATACGAGGCTGGTCTCTCTTGCTGTATTATATCAGGCTGGTCTAGATGTATTATACCATGCTGGTCTAGATGTATTATACCAGGCTGGTCTCTCTAGATGTATTATACCAGTCTGGTCTCTCTAGTGGTATTATACCAGGCTGGTTTCTCTAGCTGTATTATACCAGGCTGGTCTAGCTGTATTATACCAGACTGGTCTCGTTGTATTATACCAGGCTAGTCTCTCTAGCTGTATTACACCAGGCTGGTCTCTCTAGCGGTATTATACCAGGCTGGTCTCTCTAGCTGTATTATACCAGGCTGGTCTAGTTGTGTTATACCAGGCTGGTCTCTCCAGATGTATTTTACCAGACTGGTCTCCCTAGCGGTATTATACCAGGCTGGTCTCTCTAGCTGTATTATACCAGACTGGTCTAGATGTATTACACCAGGCTGGTCTCCCTAGCTGTATTATACCAGGCTGGTCCCTCTAGCGGTATTATACCAGGCTAGTTTATCTAGCTGTTTTATACCAGGCTGGTCTAGTTGTATTATACCAGGCTGGTCTCTCTAGCTGTATTACACCAGGCTGGTCTCTCTAGCTGTATTATACCAGGCAGGTCTAGATGCATTATACCATGCTGGTCTCTCTAGCTGTATTATATCAGGCTGGTCTAGTTGTATTACACCAGGCTGGTCTCTCTAGCGGTATTATACCAGGCTAGTTTATCTAGCTGTTTTATACCAGGCTGGTCTAGTTTTATTATACCAGGCTGGTCTCTCTAGCTGTATTACACCAGGCTGGTCTCTCTAGCTGTATTATACCAGGCAGGTCTAGATGCATTATACCATGCTGGTCTCTCTAGCTGTATTACACCAGGCTGGTCTCTCTAGCTGTATTATACCTGGCTGGTTTCTCTAGCTGTATAATATCAGGCTGATCTCATTGTATTATACCAGAATGTGACTCTCTAGCGCTATTATACCAGGCTGGTCTAGATGTATTATACCAGGCTGGTCTAGATGTATTATACCAGGCTGGTCTCTCTAGATGTATTATACCAGTCTGGTCTCTCTAGCTGTATTATACCAGGCTGGTCTCTCTAGCTCTATTATACCAGGCTGGTCTAGATGTATTATACCAGGCTGGTCTCTCTAGATGTATTATACCAGGCTCGTCTAGATGTATTATACCAGGCTGGTCTCTCTAGATGTATTATACGAGGCTGGACTCTCTAGCTGTATAATACCAGGCTGGTTTCTCTGGCTGTATTATACCAGGCTGGTCTCTCTAGATGTATTATACCAGGCTGGTCTTGCTAGCTATATTATACCAGGCTGGTCTCTCTAGCTGTATTATACCAGGCTGGTCTCTCTTGCTGTATTATACCAGGCTGGTCTAGTTGTATTACACCAGGCTGGTCTCTCTAGCTGTATTATACCAGGCTGGTCTCTCTAGCTGTATTATACCAGGCTAGTCTAGATGTATTATACCAGACTGTAGCTGTGTTATACCAGGCTGGTCTAGATGTATTATACCAGGCTGGTCTAGATGTATTATACCAGGCTGGTCTCTCTAGCTGTATTATACCAGAATGGTCTAGATGTATTATACCAGGCTGGTCTCTCTAGCTGTATTATACCAGGCTGGTCTCTCTAGCTGTATTATACCAGGCTAGTCTAGATGTATTATACCAGACTCTAGCTGTATTATACCAGGCTGGTCTAGCTGTATTATTCCAGGCTGGTCTAGATGTATTATACCAGGCTGGTCTCTCTAGCTGTATTATACCAGAATGGTCTAGATGTATTATACCAGGCTGGTCTCTCTAGGTGTATTATACCAGGCTGGTCTCTCTAGCTGTATTATACCAGAATGGTCTCTCTAGCTGTATTATACCAGGCTGGTCTCTCTCGCTGTATTATACCAGAATGGTCTCTCTAGCTGTATTATGCCAGGCTGGTCTAGATGTATTATACCAGGCTGGTCTCTCTAGCTGTATTATACCAGGCTGGTCTCTCTAGCTGTATTATAACAGAATGGTCTCTCTAGCTGTATTATACCAGGCTGGTCTCTCTCGCGGTATTATACCAGAATGGTCTCTCTAGCTGTATTATACCAGGCTGGTCTAGATGTATTATACCAGGCTGGTCTCTCTAGCTGTATTATACGAGGCTGGTCTCTCTTGCTGTATTATATCAGGCTGGTCTAGATGTATTATACCATGCTGGTCTAGATGTATTATACCAGGCTGGTCTCTCTAGATGTATTATACCAGTCTGGTCTCTCTAGCTGTATTATACCAGGCTGGTCTCTCTAGCTCTATTATACCAGGCTGGTCTAGCCGTATTATACCAGGCTGGTCTCTCTAGCTGTATTATACGAGGCTGGTCTCTCTTGCTGTATTATATCAGGCTGGTCTAGATGTATTATACCAGGCTGGTCTAGATGTATTATACCAGGCTGGTCTCTCTAGATGTATTATACCAGTCTGGTCTCTCTAGCTGTATTATACCAGGCTGGTCTCTCGAACTGTATTATACCAGGCTGGTCTCTCTAGCAGTATTATACCAGGCTGGTCTCTCTCGCTGTATTATACCAGGCTGGTCTCTCTAGATGTATTATACCAGGCTGGTCTCTCTAGATGTATTATACCAGGCTGGTCTCTCTAGATGTGTTATACAAGACTGGTCCCACTGTGTTATACAAGACCGGTCTAACTGTGTTATAAAAGACTGGTCTAGATGTATTATATATGGTATTGTAGTCAATGCGAACTTCAGCTGGAAGCCAGTGGAGTGTGTGGAGAAGCAGGGTGACACGAGATCATTTGGGAAGGTCGAAAACCAGGCGGGCTGCTGCATGCTGGATTAGTTGGTTTGACTGTGCACCACCTCATCTGGTAGTATGCAATCCAGCCCTGAGATGCCCAGCTCTGAGAGGGTCTAGAGGCGGTTCTGATGGTTCACGGTGTCAAGGGCAGCGGATAGATATCGGAGGATGAGAACAGAGGAGAGAGAGTCAGCTTCGTCAGAGCCGCGAGCCTCCGTGACACAGAGAAAAGCAGTTTCGGTCGTACGAAAAGAGCGGGGAGCAATCATCAGGGAATGAGCTCGTCAAGGTGTCCAGCTCATTGAGGAACTCTTGTGGGACACCTGGTGGGTGATATATGACAGTAATGTTAAGCTTGCATGGACAAGTGACGGTGACAGCGTGGAATTCAAATGAGGAGATGGACAGTTGAGAGAAAATAGAACATCTCCACTTAGGAGAAATGAGTAGACCTGTGCCACCCCCAAGACAACCAGATGCTCTCTGACTTTGAGAGAAACATGTATTCAGATGAAGAAATACCAGCTGGAGTAGCGGTGTTCTCTGGTGTGATCCATGTCTCCTTCAGGGCCAAAAAGTCAAGGAACTGAAGGGCAGCTGATGAACTCCGCTTTCTGGCTCCATCCTCTTGCAACCCATGCCACCCGACCACCGTCTTGTAGGCATTTACAAACATTGACAGAGAGCAAGGTACACTAAATTCGAAGGGTTTCAGTTAAGGGGGTGGGGAGTGTCTGTAAAGCCTACAACGGTGCGAACAGGTATAGAAAAAACAAACATAGATGACAAAGCTACAAAAGAGCAAAATGAGATCATCTGTAAATAACTAGGTAAGATACTCAAGTGAGAGAGTGGTGTGAAGCCCTCCTCTCTTTCCTTCCTCCAACAAATCCGCAGAACAACTCGGCAGAAGCATCTTTGTTTCGGCGATGGATGCATTCCAGGTGACTACCTTGTGAAGCTGGTTGAGAGATTACCAAGAGTGCGCAAAGCTTTCATGAAGGCAAAGGGTGGCTATTTGGAGAATCTCAAATATAAAATATATTTTGATTTTTTAAACACTGTCTTGGTTACTACTTGAGTCCATATGTGTTATTTCATAGTTTTGATGTCTACACTATTATTCTACAATGTAGAAAATAGTAAAAAACAAAGAAAAACCCTTTAATCTTGGTGTTGTCTAAAACTTTTGACCGGTCGTGTATATCTTTTATTTGACAATGTTTGCACACTGATATTGGACACGTATTAATGCAAAATAACATGCTGCCCCACCTGCCCTGTAGGACGGGTCGACATCGGTGTCTTGTCAAAATAACATGCTGCCCCACCTGCCCTGTAGGACGGGTCGACATCGGTGTCTTGTCAAAATAACATGCTGCCCCACCTGCCCTGTAGGACGGGTCGACATCGGTGTCTTGTCAAAATAACATGCTGCCCCACCTGCCCTGTAGGACGGGTCGACATCGGTGGCTTGTCAAAATAACATGCTGCCCCACCTGCCCTGTAGGACGGGTCGACATCGGTGTCTTGTCAAAATAACATGCTGCCCCACCTGCCCTGTAGGACGGGTCGACATCGGTGGCTTGTCAAAATAACATGCTGCCCCACCTGCCCTGTAGGACGGGTCGACATCGGTGTCTTGTCAAAATAACATGCTGCCCCACCTGCCCTGTAGGACGGGTCGACATCGGTGGCTTGTCAAAATAACATGCTGCCCCACCTGCCCTGTAGGACGGGTCGACATCGGTGTCTTGTCAAAATAACATGCTGCCCCACCTGCCCTGTAGGACGGGTCGACATCGGTGTCTTGTCAAAATAACATGCTGCCCCACCTGCCCTGTAGGACGGGTCGACATCGGTGTCTTGTCAAAATAACATGCTGCCCCACCTGCCCTGTAGGACGGGTCGACATCGGTGTCTTGTCAAAATAACATGCTGCCCCACCTGCCCTGTAGGACGGGTCGACATCGGTGTCTTGTCAAAATAACATGCTGCCCCACCTGCCCTGTAGGACGGGTCGACATCGGTGTCTTGTCAAAATAACATGCTGCCCCACCTGCCCTGTAGGACGGGTCGACATCGGTGTCTTGTCAAAATAACATGCTGCCCCACCTGCCCTGTAGGACGGGTCGACATCGGTGTCTTGTCAAAATAACATGCTGCCCCACCTGCCCTGTAGGACGGGTCGACATCGGTGTCTTGTCAAAATAACATGCTGCCCCACCTGCCCTGTAGGACGGGTCGACATCGGTGGCTTGTCAAAATAACATGCTGCCCCACCTGCCCTGTAGGACGGGTCGACATCGGTGTCTTGTCAAAATAACATGCTGCCCCACCTGCCCTGTAGGACGGGTCGACATCGGTGGCTTGTCAAAATAACATGCTGCCCCACCTGCCCTGTAGGACGGGTCGACATCGGTGTCTTGTCAAAATAACATGCTGCCCCACCTGCCCTGTAGGACGGGTCGACATCGGTGTCTTGTCAAAATAACATGCTGCCCCACCTGCCCTGTAGGACGGGTCGACATCGGTGGCTTGTCAAAATAACATGCTGCCCCACCTGCCCTGTAGGACGGGTCGACACTGCATCGGTGGCTTGTTGACAATAAAAGTTGTTTCACTTCTTCCACACTCACGTTACGGAATAAAACATTAAAATGTCTTTTCATACATGTTTCACTTATACTTGGATGTGTAGTGTCAGAGTTTGTATAATAATAATAATCTTCCCCAATTAAAAAAGCATTCAAGTAATTGACAAAATCAGTGGGTTTTGTGATGAAAGTGTCATGTGATTCAATGAATGATGGAGCTGAGTTTGTCTTTTTGCCCAAAATGTAATTTAAGGTGCTCCAAAGCTTTTTACTATCATTCTTTATGTCATTTATCTTTGTTTCATAGTGTAGTTTCTTCTTCTTTTTGTTCAGTTTAGTCACATGATTTCTCAATTTGCAGTACATTTGCCAATCCGTTGTGCAGCCAGACTTACTTGCCTTTTTGCCTTATCCCTCTCAACCATACCATTTTTCAATTCCTCATCAATCCACAGGGATGTAACAGTTTTTACAGTCATTTTCTTAATGATTGAGTGCTTATTGGTAACTGAGATAAGCAATTTCATAAAAATGTCAAGTACAGTGTCTGGTTGCTCCTCAATACACACCACGGACCAAAAAATATTACCTCAACAACATGGGAATCATTGCAAAACGTTGTATATGACCTCTTATACATTATATTAGACCCAGCCTTAGGAACTTTGGTTTACTTACATACAGCTACTATATTGTGATCACTACATCGGATGGATTTGGATACTGCTTAAAGCTCATTTCTGCAGCATTAGTAAAGATGTGATCAATACATGTTGATGATTTAATTCCTGTGCTGTTTGTAAATACCCTGGTAGGTTGACTGACAACCTGAACCAAGTTGCAGACACTAGTTAGAGTTTGAAGTTTTCTCTTGTGTGGGCAGCCTTATGAATTCCAGAAAATATTTAAATCACCAAGAAAATATACTACTCTGATGAGATCACATACATTATCAAGCATTTCACACACCAGATAGTGATCAAGTTAGCACTTGCTGGTCTATAGCAGCTTCCCACCAGAATGGTGGGCTTTATGTGAGGCAGATGAACCTGTAGCCATATTACCTCAACAGTATTTAACATGAGATCATCTCTAATCTTTACAGGAATGTGGTTCTGAATATAAACAGCAACACCTCCACCTTTGGGATTTCTGTATTTTCTGTAGATGTTATAACCATGTATTGCTGCGACTGTATCAACAAAGGTATTATCTAAGTGAGATTCAGAGATAGTTCGAATATGAATGTCATCTGTTACAAGCAACTTATTGACTTCATGAACCTTGTTTCTCAGGTTACATATGTTAATAGCACTTTTCTGCTTGATTGTTTTTATTGCTTTACTGGGAAGGCTAGCAGAAGTAGACATGCTCATGTTATTTCTGTTAGTGCAGGGTGAGCTGCACACAGTCCTACTAGGGCACAGCACCTCAGTGTTAACAGTACAACTGGTTCATAGGCACATGATCACTGCATACACTGTAGGATGAGAGGAGGTATTCAGGGCAGTTAGAGAGACATCAATTAAGTTATTTACATTGTGTCTGCCGATGCCCCTGGGATAATGTACATTTGCTGCAGAATTACGACAACTCAGTGACACAATGGTAGGGATTAACTGAGCTGATCTTAGGTCATTGATAAGTCATTGTCTCAACGCAGCCTTGAAATGGAAGGGCGCCTGTATCTTTGTAGTAACTGGGTGTATTGTCACACCAGCCAAAGTATAATTAATATATTCACCATACTCATATTATTCAATTTTAGCTTTTTAAAATGTTGTTTAACCATCCACCAATAGGTGCCCTTCTTTACGAGACATCAGGTCCCTGGTGTTTGTGTCCTACTCTGTGTTATAAATTCACTGCCATACTGAAGGACCTTACAGATCATGTAATGTTTGAGGTACAGAGATGAGGAAGTCTTTAAAAAACATTTTTTAACTATTCTTTAACTACAGAGTGAATCCATGCAACTTATTATGCAAGCAAAGCTTTACTCCTAAAGTTACTCCTAAAGTTACTCCTAAAGTTACTCCTGACGTTACTCCTAAAGTTACTCCTGAAGTTACTCCTGAAGTTACTCCTAAAGTTACTCCTAAAGTTACTCCTGAAGTTACTCCTGAAGTTACTCCTAAAGTTACTCCTGAAGTTACTCCTGAAGTTACTCCTAAAGTTATTCCTGAAGTTACTCCTGAAGTTACTCCTGAAGTTACTCCTAAAGTTACTCCTGAAGTTTCTCCTAAAGTTACTCCTGAAGTTACTCCTGAAGTTACTCCTAAAGTTACTCCTAAAGTTACTGCTAGAGTTACTCCTAAAGTTATCCAGGCCAAAACAAAGGGGGTGGATACTTATTGATTCAGGATATTTCAGCTTTTCATAATTCCACTTTGACGTTATGGTGTATTGTATTTGTTTTGATTGAGTGATTTAGCAACTTGTTTCTGATGGCTGTGATGTTGTTGATGTTCTTGTGTAGTGTATTACTTCAACAGCATTTAACACACCCCTCCCTCCCTTCCCTCCCCTAGCTAACAGTAGCACCCCCTCTCTCTCCACCCCACCCTCCCCCTAGCTATCAGTAGCACCCCCACTCCCTCCCTCCCTCCCTTCACCCCACTCACCCTCCCTGTCTCCCTCCCTTTCAGCTAACAGTAGCCCTCCCTCCCTCCCTGTCTCCTTCCCTCTCAGCTAACAGTAGCCCTCCCTCCCTCCCTGTCTCCCTCCCTCTCAGCTAACAGTAGCCCTCCCTCCCTCCCTGTCTCCCTCCCTCTCAGCTAACAGTAGCCCTCCCTCCCTCCCTGTCTCCCTCCCTCTCAGCGAACAGTAGTCCTCCCTCCCCTCAGCTAACAGTAGCACCCCCTCTCCCTCCACCCTCCCTCCGTTCCCTCCCGCTAGCTAACAGTAGCACCCCCTCTCCCTCTATCCCTCCCTCCCTCCCTCCCTGTCTCCCTCCCTCTCAGCTAACAGTAGTAGCCACCAGAGATAGGAGAGAGGCAGGCACAAAAGCAGGCTGATCTGAGGGGTTCCTGCGTTGCTACAGGCCTCCTTCCCTCATTAATTCCACTGATTCCTCCAGATGGGAAACCAAATATGAATATGATTGAGCCCTAGGCAGCAGGGTCTGCTCTGTTAAGGTGTTCTGTTAATACTAGGTATACTGTAGAACAGACAGAGGGAGAAGATCTGATATCTAAACCCTGGCTGTAGAGACTGACTGCAGGGCTGGTGGGTGGGATGGATGGAGTAAGGGTGGAGGGGTGAGTTTGTCATAAATTCTTGGGCAGAAAATGATGAATCTATCATCTAAAAGTGCCTTGCAGAGAGACACAGAGATGCCTGCCAATCCCTCCCTGCCTTTAAGTCATGAGAAGCACTCGTTTGAATTATGCAAATTAATTGGCACTTTCAATGTGGCATGGAATGCTAGTGCAACTACATTGCATGGAACATTAGGCTATTCATCCAATAGAACTGCCTCCTTTACCAGGGAATCTGTGTGACTCTGAGGGCTTCGGGAAACAATTCATTGTGGGCAAGGATATGAGAGTCTGGCAGCATTTGGCACAAGGTTTCAGGTGGAAAACAAAGCCTGTGGGGTGGGTGACATGAAAGGGTATGCGAGCTTGAGTGAGTGTGTGTGTGTGTGTGTGTGTGTGTGTGTGTGTGTGTGTGTGTGTGTGTGTGTGTGTGTGTGTGTGTGTGTGTGTGTGTGTGTGTGTGTGTGTGTGTGTGTGTGTGTGTGTGTGCGTGTGTGCGTGCGCGGGTGTGCCTGTGTGTGCTTGAAAGAGTTTATGCGCATTTATTTGGGCTGTGAACTTTCAATATTAGGCAACCTTAAAAATGCCGGTCAAAAACCGGGGTCAGGTAGAAATGCCTGCTACTTTTGGTGGGAGAAAGGTGATTTTGATACACCATGGTGTTAACCAGAGTATCTTCTAGTATATTCTTTCCCTTAGAAGATGTGAAGGTTTGAATATACTAGGTGATAACATCATAATAGGCTAGTTTGTGACATCATAATAGACTAGTTAGTGATGACCAGTTTTCAGAAGAGTATAGAGTGCAGTGATGTGTCCTATAAGGAACAAAATCTATTGGCCGAATAGTAAAGAACATCTAGCCGCTCGAGAGCACCCTTACCTGCTTGTCTAAAGCATAACTTTAGCCTGCAGCTTTGATACGTGCTGAGAGAAGGACAGTGCACCGTCTCGCCATACTCTCAAGTACTTGTATGAGGTGACCACCTCAAGCTCTAAACCATCAGAGGTAGTAATCACACTTGTGGGGAGAGGGGCATTCTTCTTACTGAACCACGTTACCTTTGTTTTGGAGGTGTTCAGAACAAGGTTAAGGGCAGAGAAAGCTTGTTGGACACTAAGAAAGCTTCGTTGCAGTTTAACACAAAATCCAGGGAGGGGCCAGCTGAGTGTAAGACTGTCTCATCTGCATATAAATGGATTAGAGAGCTTCCTACCGGCTGAGCTATGTTGTTGATGTAAATTGAGAAGAGCGTGGGGCCTAGAATTGAACCTTGGGGAACTCGCTTGGTGACAGGCAGTGGCTGAGACAGTAGATTTTCTGACTTTATAGTATTCTCTCTGGTATGCAATCTGGTTTCTTGATGTCTATAGTATTCTCTCTGGTCTGCAATCTGGTTTCTTGATGTCTATATAATATAAAGGGGGAGGTCAAGCTGATCCTAACTGCTTTAAGCTTGTTTCTTTTTTGCCCTGTTTATCAAAAGTGTTGTGAACCACTTGTCAACAATAAACTGACTGTCTTTCTTCATGTCTATAGTATTCTCTCTGGTCTGCAATCAGGTTTCTTGATGTCTATAGTATTCTCTCTGGTCTGCAATCTGGTTTCCGCTCAGGTTATGGATGTGTCACTACAACCTTAAAGGTCCTCAATGATGTCTCCATTACCTTTCCATTTTTGTGGGCCGGCTAAGGAATATTGGTGTCTCTGAGGGGCCTTTGGCCTGGTTTGCTAACTACCTCTCTTAAAATGTGCAGTGTATAGACATGAAGAAAGCCAGTCAGTTGATTATTGACAAGTTTTTCCAACACTTTTGATAAACAGGGCAAAATAGAAATAGGCCTATAACAATTAGGATCAGCTTGACCTCCCCTTTAAATAAAGGATGAACTGTGGCTGCCTTCCAAGCAATGGGAACCTCCCCAGAGAGGTGAGACAGGTTCAAAAGGTCAGAGATAGGGCTTGGTGATTATATGGGCAGCAACCTTAAAGAAGAAAAGGTCTAAACCGTCTGACCCAGATGGTTTTTTGGGGTCAAGTTTCAGGAGCTCCTTTAGCACCTTGGACTCAGTGACTGCCTGCAGGGAGAAACTTTGTAGCGGAGCAGGGGAAAAAGAGGGAGGAGCATCGATGCTAGTCACATTAGAAGGGGTGGGAGATGAGGAAATGTTGGACGGACAAGGAGGCATGGATGAGACAAATAGGAATCCTGACTTAATGAAGTGGTTATTAAAGAGCTCAGCCATGTGCTTCTTGTCAGTAACCACCACATCCTCAACATTAAGGGACAAGGGCAGCTGTGAGAAGGAGGGTTTATTCTCCAGCTCTTTAACCGTTTTCCAGAACTTCTTGGGGTTAGACCCACAGAAAGAGAACTGCTCCTTAAAGTAACTAACTTTGTCCTTCCAGATAGCCTGAGTGCACTTATTTCTCATTTACCTGAATGAATGCCAGTCAGTATGCATGTGCCTAGCCTTTCACCAATTGCAATTCTTGAGGAGATTTACTCTGCCAGATCACGGTTCGAACCAGGGGCTGAACCTGTTTTTAATTATCATGATCTTTATTGGGGTGTGTTTGTTAAAAATACCAATGAAATATAAAACACGAAGGTCCAAGTGTCTTCGACATTCTATACCATTTTCCAGAGGCTAGGTCATGAAGGGTGGCTTGCTCATTAAAGTTTTTTAGCAAGGGTCTGACAAATCAGGACAGGACGTTTCACAGAGCAGCCATTATGAACACAGGCTGTAAAACAGTGATCACTAAGGTCATTATAGAAAACACCAGACTGATACCTATCAGGGTTATTTGTGAGGATAACATCGAGGAGAGTGGCCTTTTCTGGGATTTTGGAGTCATACCTTGTGGGATTGGTAATAATCTGAATATAACGTTTCTTGTAAGACCCAAGTGCAGACTGTGTTGAAGTAACAATGTTTATTACAACAACAGGGGCAGGAAAACGATAGGTCGAGGCAGGCAGGGGTCGATAATCCAGAGTGGTCAGGCAGGCGGACTCAGAGTCCAGACAGGGAAGGGTCAAAACCAGGATGGCAAGAAAAATAGAGACTGGGGAAATGCAGAAGCTGAGAAAAACGCTGGTTGACTTGACCAACAAGACAAACTGGCATCAGACAAACAGGGAACCGAGGAGTCAGTCAGGAAAGCAAAGGCCAGCCTTTTCAAGCAGAAATTTGCATCCTGTAGCTCTAACTCCAAAAGGTTCTGGGACACTGTAAAGTCCATGGAGAACAAGAGCACCTCCTCCCAGCTGCCCACTGCACTGGGGCTAGGTAACACGGTCACCACCGATAAATCCATGATAATAGAAAACTTCAACAAGCATTTCTCCACGGCTGGCCATGCCTTCCTCCTGGCTACTCCAACCTCGGCCAACAGCACCCCCCCTGCAGCTACTCTCCAAAGCCTCCCCAGCTTCTCCTTTACCAAAATCCAGATAGCAGATGTTCTGAAAAAGCTGCAAAACCTGGACCCGTACAAATCAGCTAGGCTTGACAATCTGGACCCTCTATTTCTGAAACTATCCGCCGCCATTGTTGCAGCCCCTATTACCAGCCTGTTCAACCTCTCTTTCATATCGTCTGAGATCCCCAAGGATTGGAAAGCTGGCGCAGTCATCCCCCTCTCCAAAGGGGGAGACACCCTGGACCCAAACTGTTACAGACCTATATCCATCCAGCCCTGCCTATCTAAGGTCTTTGAAAGCCAAGTCAACAAACAGATCACTGACCATCTCGAATCCCACCTTACCTTCTCCGCTGTGCAATCTGGTTTCCGAGCCGGTTAGCCACGCTCAAGGTACTAAACGATATCATAACCACCATCGAGAAAAGACAGTACTGTGCAGCCGTCTTCATCGACCTGGCCAAGGCTTTAGACTCTGTCAATCACCATATTCTGTCGGCAGACTCAGGAGCCTCAGTTTTTCTAATGACTGCCTTGCCTGGTTCACCAACTACTTTGCAGACAGAGTTCAGTGTGTCAAGTCGGAGGGCATCTTGTACGGTCCTCTGGCGGTCTCTATGGGGGTGCCACAGGGTTCAATTATCAGGCCGACTCTTTTCTCTGTATATATCAATGATGTTGCTCTTGCTGCGGGCGGTTCCCTGATCCACTTATATGCAGACGACACCATTCTGTATACTTCTGTCCCTTCCTTGGCCACTGTGCTATCTAACCTCCAAACGAGCTTCAATGCCGTACAACACTCCTTCCGTGGCCTCCAACTGCTCTTAAACGCGAGTAAAACCAAATGCATGCTTTTCAACCGTTCGCTGCCTGCACCTGCACGCCCGACTAGCATCACCACCCTGGATGGTTCAGACCTAGAATATGTGGACATCTATAAGTACCTAGGTGTCTGGCTAGACTGTAAACTCTCCTTCCAGACTCATATCAAACATCTACAATCTAAAATCAAATCTAGAGTCGTCTTTCTATTTCGCAAGAAAGCCTCCTTCACTCATGCCGCCAAACTTACCCTAGTAAAACGGACTATCCTACTGATCCTCGACTTCGGCGATGTCATCTACAAAATAGCTTCCAATACTCTACTCAGCAAACTGGATGCAGTTTATCACAGTGCCATCCGTTTTGTTACTAAAGCACCTTATACCACCCACCACTGCGACCTGTATGCTCTAGTCGGCTGGCCCTCGCTACATATTCGTCACCAGACCCACTGGCTCCAGGTCATCTACAAATCCATGCTTGGTAAAGCTCCACCTTATCTCAGTTCACTGGTCACGATGGCAACACCCACCCGTAGCATGCTCTCCAGCAGGTGTATCTCACTGGTCATTCCTAAAGCCTACACCTCATTTGGCCACCTTTCCTTCCAGTTCTCTGTTGCCTGTGACTGGAACGAATTGCAAAAATCGCTGAAGTTGGAGACTTTTATCTCCCTCACCAACTTTAAACATCTGCTACCTGAGCAGCTAACCGATCACTGCAGCTGTACATAGTCTATTGGTAAATAGCCCACCCATTTTCACCTACCTCATTCCCATACTGTTTTTATTTATTTACTTTTCTGCTCTTTTGCACACCAGTATCTCTCTACCTGTACATGCCCATCTGATCATTTATCACTCCAGTGTTAATCTGCAAAATTGTAATTATTCGCCTACCTCCTCATGCCTTTTGCACACAATGTATATATTATTTTTTTCTACTGTGTTATTGACTTGTTTATTGTTTACTCCATGTGTAACTCTGTGTTGTCTGCTCACACTGCTATGCTTTATCTTGGCCAGGTCACAGTTGTAAATTAGAACTTGTTCTCAACTAGCCTACCTGGTTAAATAAAGGTGAAATAAAAAATAAAATAAATAAAGAAATACACAGGGGAAGATGGGCAACATCTGGAGGGGGTGGAGGCAATCACAAGGACAGGTGAAACAGATCAGGGCATGACAGTGAGAAATATTTAGGGTGGACTTGGGCAGGTGGTTTAAACATGTCCCAGTTTAAGTCACCTAGCAGGACAAATTCAGACTTAGTGTAAGGTGCCAGAAGAGAGCTTAGGGCATTTAGGGTAAAGGCCTGTGCTGATGGAGTATGATAACACCCAGCAACAGTCAACAAAGATTTATTTGAAAGTTTCATGCTTAAAACCAGCAAATCAAATTGTTTGGGAACAGACTTGGATGAGACAACCGAGCACTGAAGGTGATCCTTGATAAAGATTGCCACTCCCACACCTTTGGAAGATCTGTCTTGGTTATAACTACGCATTAGCGTAGCCTCTTCTGTAGCCTGTCAACTATGTGTCTGTCTATCCCTGTTCTCTCCTCTCTGCACAGACCATACAAACGCTCCACACCTTCCAGGTCTCCGGTAGCCTCTGGAACTGCCGATCTGCGGCCAACAAGGCAGAGTTCATCTCAGCCTATGCCTCCCTCCAGTCCCTCGACTTCTTGGCACTGACGGAAACATGGATCACCACAGATAACACTGCTACTCCTACTGCTCTCTCTTCGTCCGCCCACGTGTTCTCGCACACCCCGAGAGCTTCTGGTCAGCGGGGTGGTGGCACCGGGATCCTCATCTCTCCCAAGTGGTCATTCTCTCTTTCTCCCCTCACCCATCTGTCTATCGCCTCCTTTGAATTCCATGCTGTCACAGTTACCAGCCCTTTCAAGCTTAACATCCTTATCATTTATCGCCCTCCAGGTTCCCCCGGAGAGTTCATCAATGAGCTTGATGCCTTGATAAGCTCCTTTCCTGAGGACGGCTCACCTCTCACAGTTCTGGGCGACTTTAACCTCACCACGTCTACCTTTGACTCATTCCTCTCTGCCTCCTTCTTTCCACTCCTCTCCTCTTTTGACCTCTCCCTCTCACCTTCCCCCCTACTCACAAGGCAGGCAATACGCTCGACCTCATCTTTACTAGATGCTGTTCTTCCACTAACCTCATTGCAACTCCTCCAAGTCTCCGACCACTACCTTGTATCCTTTTCCCTCTCGCTCTCATCCAACACTTCCCACACTGCCCCTACTCGGATGGTATCGCGCCGTCCCAACCTTCGCTCTCTCTCCCCCGCTACTCTCTCCTCTTCCATCCTATCATCTCTTCCCTCTGCTCAAACCTTCTCCAACCTATCTCCTGATTCTGCCTCCTCAACCCTCCTCTCCTCCCTTTCTGCATCCTTTGACTCTCTATGTCCCCTATCCTCCAGGCCGGCTCGGTCCTCCCCTCCCGCTCCGTGGCTCGACGACTCATTGGGAGCTCACAGAACAGGGCTCCGGGCAGCCGAGCGGAAATGGAGGAAAACTCGCCTCCTGCGGACCTGGCATCCTTTCACTCCCTCCTCTCTACATTTTCCTCCTATGTCTCTGCTGCTAAAGCCACTTTCTACCACTCTAAATTCCAAGCATCTGCCTCTAACCCTAGGAAGCTCTTTGCCACCTTCTCCTCCCTCCTGAATCCTCCTCCCCCTCCCCCCCTCCTCCCTCTCTGCAGATGACTTCGTCAACCATTTTGAAAAGAAGGTCGACGACATCCGATCCTCGTTTGCTAAGTCAAACGACACCGCTGGTTCTGCTCACACTGCCCTACCCTGTGCTCTGACCTCTTTCTCCCTCTCTCTCCAGATGAAATCTCGCGTCTTGTGACGGCCGGCCGCCCAACAACCTGCCCGCTTGACCCTATCCCCTCCTCTCTTCTCCAGACCATTTCCGGAGACCTTCTCCCTTACCTCACCTCGCTCATCAACTCATCCCTGACCGCTGGCTACGTCCCTTCCGTCTTCAAGAGAGCGAGAGTTGCACCCCTTCTGAAAAAACCTACACTCGATCCCTCCGATGTCAACAACTACAGACCAGTATCCCTTCTTTCTTTTCTCTCCAAAACTCTTGAACGTGCCGTCCTTGGCCAGCTCTCCCGCTATCTCTCTCAGAATGACCTTCTTGATCCAAATCAGTCAGGTTTCAAGACTAGTCATTCAACTGAGACTGCTCTTCTCTGTATCACGGAGGCGCTCCGCACTGCTAAAGCTAACTCTCTCTCCTCTGCTCTCATCCTTCTAGACCTATCGGCTGCCTTCGATACTGTGAACCATCAGATCCTCCTCTCCACCCTCTCCGAGTTGGGCATCTCCGGCGCGGCCCACGCTTGGATTGCGTCCTACCTGACAGGTCGCTCCTACCAGGTGGCGTGGCGAGAATCTGTCTCCTCACCACGCGCTCTCACCACTGGTGTCCCCAGGGCTCTGTTCTAGGCCCTCTCCTATTCTCGCTATACACCAAGTAACTTGGCTCTGTCATAACCTCACATGGTCTCTCCTATCATTGCTATGCAGACGACACACAATTAATCTTCTCCTTTCCCCTTCTGATGACCAGGTGGCGAATCGCATCTCTGCATGTCTGGCAGACATATCAGTGTGGATGACGGATCACCACCTCAAGCTGAACCTCGGCAAGACGGAGCTGCTCTTCCTCCCGGGGAAGGACTGCCCGTTCCATGATCTCGCCATCACGGTTGACAACTCCATTGTGTCCTCCTCCCAGAGCGCTAAGAACCTTGGCGTGATCCTGGACAACACCCTGTCGTTCTCAACTAACATCAAGGCGGTGGCCCGCTCCTGTAGGTTCATGCTCTACAACATCCGCAGAGTACGACCCTGCCTCACACAGGAAGCGGCGCAGGTCCTAATCCAGGCACTTGTCATCTCCCGTCTGGATTACTGCAACTCGCTGTTGGCTGGGCTCCCTGCCTGTGCCATTAAACCCCTACAACTCATCCAGAACGCCGCAGCCCGTCTGGTGTTCAACCTTCCCAAGTTCTCTCACGTCACCCCGCTCCTCCGCTCTCTCCACTGGCTTCCAGTTGAAGCTCGCATCCGCTACAAGACCATGGTGCTTGACTACGGAGCTGTGAGGGGAACGGCACCTCAGTACCTCCAGGCTCTGATCAGGCCCTACACCCAAACAAGGGAACTGCGTTCATCCACCTCTGGCCTGCTCGCCTCCCTACCACTGAGGAAGTACAGTTCCCGCTCAGCCCAGTCAAAACTGTTCGCTGCTCTGGCCCGCCAATGGTGGAACAAACTCCCTCACGACGCCAGGACAGCGGAGTCAATCACCACCTTCCGGAGACACCTGAAACCCCACCTCTTTAAGGAATACCTAGGATAGGATAAAGTAATCCTTCTCACCCCCCTTAAAAGATTTAGATGCACTATTGTAAAGTGGCTGTTCCACTGGATGTCATGTAATGGATATGAAATGAAGGGGCTGTTACCCAGTAATACTAATGGATATGAAACAAAGGGGCTGTTACCCAGTAATACTAATGGATATGAAATGAAGGGGCTGTTACCCAGTAATACTAATGGATATGAAATGAAGGGGCTGTTACCCAGTAATACTAATGGATATGAAACAAAGGGGCTGTTACCCAGTAATACTAATGGATATGAAACAAAGGGGCTGTTACCCAGTAATACTAATGGATATGAAATGAAGGGGCTGTTACCCAGTAATACTAATGGATATGAAACAAAGGGGCTGTTACCCAGTAATACTAATGGATATGAAATGAAGGGGCTGTTACCCAGTAATACTAATGGATATGAAATGAAGGGGCTGTTACCCAGTAATACTAATGGATATGAAATGAAGGGGCTGTTACCCAGTAATACTAATGGATATGAAATGAAGGGGCTGTTACCCAAATACTAATGGATATGAAACAAAGGGGCTGTTACCCAGTAATACTAATGGATATGAAATGAAGGGGCTGTTACCCAGTAATACTAATGGATATGAAACAAAGGGGCTGTTACCCAGTAATACTAATGGATATGAAATGAAGGGCTGTTACCCAGTAATACTAATGGATATGAAATGAAGGGGCTGTTGCCCAGTAATACTAATGGATATGAAACAAAGGGGCTGTTACCCAGTAATACTAATGGATATGAAATGAAGGGGCTGTTACCCAGTAATACTAATGGATATGAAATGAAGGGGCTGTTACCCAGTAATACTAATGGATATGAAACAAAGGGGCTGTTACCCAGTAATACTAATGGATATGAAATGAAGGGGCTGTTACCCAGTAATACTAATGGATATGAAATGAAGGGGCTGTTACCCAGTAATACTAATGGATATGAAATGAAGGGGCTGTTACCCAGTAATACTAATGGATATGAAATGAAGGGGCTGTTACCCAGTAATACTAATGGATATGAAATGAAGGGGCTGAAGGGGAAATGAAGGGGCTGTTACCCAGTAATCTAATGGATATGAAATGAAGGGCTGTTACCCAGTAATACTAATGGATATGAAATGAAGGGGCTGTTACCCAGTAATACTAATGGATATGAAATGAAGGGGCTGTTACCCAGTAATACTAATGGATATGAAATGAAGGGGCTGTTACCCAGTAATACTAATGGATATGAAATGAAGGGGCTGTTACCCAGTAATACTAATGGATATGAAATGAAGGGGCTGTTACCCAGTAATACTAATGGATATGAAATGAAGGGGCTGTTACCCAGTAATACTAATGGATATGAAATGAAGGGGCTGTTACCCAGTAATACTAATGGATATGAAATGAAGGGGCTGTTACCCAGTAATACTAATGGATATGAAATGAAGGGCTGTTACCCAGTAATACTAATGGATATGAAATGAAGGGGCTGTTACCCAGTAATACTAATGGAAATGAAGGGGCTGTTACCTAGTAATACTAATGGATATGAAACGGGCTGTTACCCAGTAATACTAATGGATATGAAATGAAGGGGCTGTTACCCAGTAATACTAATGGAAATGAAATGAAGGGGCTGTTACCCAGTAATACTAATGGATATGAAATGAAGGGGCTGTTACCCAGTAATACTAATGGATATGAAATGAAGGGGCTGTTACCCAGTAATACTAATGGATATGAAATGAAGGGGCTGTTACCCAGTAATACTAATGGATATGAAATGAAGGGGCTGTTACCCAGTAATACTAATGGATATGAAATGAAGGGGCTGTTACCCAGTAATACTAATGGATATGAAATGAAGGGGCTGTTACCCAGTAATACTAATGGATATGAAATGAAGGGGCTGTTACCCAGTAATACTAATGGATATGAAATGAAGGGGCTGTTACCCAGTAATACTAATGGATATGAAATGAAGGGGCTGTTACCCAGTAATACTAATGGATATGACATGAAGGGGCTGTTACCTTGTAATACTAATGGATATGAAACGAGGAATGTGCTCCTCCTTTTTTACAGTTTATTTTATTAATTTAATGTGATATTATTTACATCAGTAGAAATAAGTAATTTGCCAGAGAAATATGTACCGAAATCGAATGCTCTCAAGAAACCTGTATTCTCAAATCGTTCTTCAGAACAAAATAGTATATTCTCAAAGTGTTACTTCATAATCTGCTTTCGTCAGCCTTGTGTAATGACTTGGTTTCGTAAATAAATGTTTTAGAACAAAATAAATTGTTTAATGATTTCAAATTATATGAGTTATGGTTATTTGTTATTAGGGCATTATTGGCCTAGTGATTTGTTTTTTTATTTTTATGAAAACAGATTGATACTATACAGTACACATTGCCTTGTGAAATCTGTATTGTGATCAAATACTGTTTAACAACAGGATCTGAGAGAAGGAGAGATGGAGGGATCAACGCCAGGTAGCCTAGCGGTTAAGTGCTTTGGGCCATTAGCCGAAAAGTAGTTGTTTCGAATTCCCATGCCGACTTGGTGAAAAAAAATCTGTCCATGTGCCCTTGTGCAAGGCCCACATAAAGAGGGCCTAATTGATCTGAATGAGTGTCTGCTAAATGAATAAAATGTAAAAATGTAGAAGATGGGGAGAGGAGCAGTACGCCCCTAATGGGAGTCCATAGCCTCCTAACACCACTGCCCCCTCCACTTTGGTATACATCTGTCAAGTCAAGTGACAAATAGCATGTATTAATTAGCTAGTAGCCTGGGTGAGATTGCTGTTATTAACGGTAGAGGGGACAAGGTTTGGGTTTAATTGCCTGTGACATTCAAGTCAAGTGACTGGTATTTCAAGCATCATTTAAAACGGTTGATATTTTGAAGCCATTGTACTCACGTAAAGAGTGTCTAGAATCCAAAAAGGAGACAGATGGGGAAAGGCTCGCATTCGAAGAGGAGACGTAAAGGAGCAAGAGAACGGAGTTGCACTGTTTTCAGCATGGAAGACAATATTATCGTTCATTCGTATCACATTGATTAGCTCCTGATGGAAAATGTCTTGTTTGTTGCTCCTGCCTGACGTTCACTATCATCACTCCCCCTCCTTTCTTTTTTCTCTTCGCTATTTAGCCCCGGATGTTTTTCATTTATATACCTATATATATATATATATATATATTCTTTTTTTTTTAAATGTCTTTATTTTTTTCCCCCTTCCTCTCATGAAATCATATTTATTCTAACATCAGATAGTGAGATGGAGAAAAGAGAACATTGTCTTGGTGGATGAGAATGGATCATATCTAATGGGGTTTTTATTATAGACAGAATCAAGGGAAATGGGAGAGAAAAAGACAAATGGACAAAGCTATTTTCCTTTCATTATGATTAGGAGACATGGTGTGATGAAGAGGAGAGGAGGAGGATGAAGGGTGTGATGGTCTGTGAATGATGAATAAAACAAAGAGCTGTTGGAATAGAGGATGAGGATGCAAACAAGGTTACAGAAATAGGAGAGGACAGGTGGAGGATGAGGAGGAGAGGAGAGGTGGAGGATGAAGAGGAGAGGAGAGGTGGAGGATGAGGAGGAGAGGAGAGGTGGAGGATGAAGAGGAGAGGAGAGGTGGAGGATGAAGAGGAGAGGAGAGGTGAGGATGAGGAGGATGAGGAGAGGTGGAGGATGAAGAGGAGAGGGAGACAGGTGGAGGATGAGGAGGAGAGGAGAGGTGGAGAGATGAAGAGGAGAGGAGAGAGGGGAGGAAGAGGAGAGGAGAGGAGAGGTGGAGGATGAAGAGGAGAGGAGAGGAGAGGAGAGGAGAGGAGGAGAGGAGGATGAAGATGAGAGGTGGAGGATGAGGAGGAGAGGAGGAGGATGAAGATTAGAGGTGGAGGATGAAGAGGACAGGAGGAGAGGAGAGGTGGAGGATGAAGAGGAGAGGAGGAGAGGAGAGGAGGATGAAGAGGAGAGGAGGAGGATGAAGAGGAGAGGTGGAGAATGAAGAGGAGAGGTGGAGGATGAAGAGGAAAGGAGGATGAAGAGGAGAGGAGGAGAGGAGAGGTTGGGGATGAAGAAGAGAGCAGGAGGATGAGGAGGAGAGGAGGAGGATGAAGAGGAGAGGTGGAGGATGAAGAGGAGACATGGAGGAGGATGGAGAGGAGAGGAGAGAGAGGAGAGGAGAGGAGAGGAGAGGATAAAGATGAGAGGTGGAGGATGAGGCGGAGACGAAGAGGATGAAGATGAGAGGTGAAGGATGAAGAGGAGAGGAGGAGAGGAGAGGTGGAGGATGAAGAGGAGAGGAGGAGGAGGAGGAGAGGAGGAGGATGAAGATAAGAGGTGGGGGATGAAGAGGAGAGGAGGAGGATGAAGAGGAGAGGAGAGGTGGAGGATGAAGAGGAAAGGAGGAGGATGAAGAGGAGAGGTGGAGGATGAAGAGGAGAGGAGGAGAGGAGAGGTGGAGGATGAAGAAGAGAGGAGAGGTGGGTAATGAAGAAGAGAAGAGGAGGATGAGGAGGAGAGGAAGAGGATGAAGATAAGAGGTGGAGGATGAGGAGGAGAGGAGGAGGATGAAGATGAGAGGTGGAGGATGAAGAGGAGAGGAGGAGAGAAGAGGTGGAGGATGAAGAGGAGAGGAGAGGTGGGTAATGAAGAAGAGAAGAGGAGGATGAGGAGGAGAGGAGGAGGATGAAGATAAGAGGTGGAGGATGAGGAGGAGAGGAGGAGGATGAAGATGAGAGGTGGAGGATGAAGAGGAGAGGAGGAGAGAAGAGGTGGAGGATGAAGAGGAGAGGAGGAGAGGAGAGGTGGGGGATGAAGAAGAGAAGAGGAGGATGAGGAGGAGAGGAGGAGGATGAAGATAAGAGGTGGAGGATGAAGAGGAGAGGAGAAGAGGAGGATGAAGAGGAGAGGTGGAGGATGAAGATGAGAGGTGAAGGATGAAGAGGAGAGGAGAAGAGGAGGATGAAGAGGAGAGGAGGAGGATGAAGAGGAGAGGAGGTGGATGAAGAGGAGAGGTAGAGGATGAAGAGGAGAGGAGGAGAGGAGAGGTGGGGGATGAAGAAGAGAGGGGGAGGATGAGGAGGAGAGGAGGAGGATGAAGAGGAGACATGGAGGATGAAGAGGAGAGGAGAGGAGAGGAGAGGAGAGGAGAGGAGAGGCGAGGAGAGGAGAGGACAGGTGGTGGATGAAGAGGAGAGGAGAGGTGGAGGATGAAGAGGACAGGAGAATCCAGGATGGACCGAACGACGTACGCCGGGGCCCCCTCGATTTCCAGAGGGGGCGGAGGAACCTCCCTTACCTCAGACTCCTGGAGCGGACCAACCAGCACCGTCCTGAGGAGAGACACATGGAAGATTCGGTAATCAGGGGAAACTGTAACCTATAACACACATTGTCTCCTCTGCTCGGGACTTTAAATGGCCCCACAAACCGCGGACCCAGCTTCCAGCAAGGGGGAGAGGTTGGTGGAGCAGTGGCGGAGCAAGTTCTGGGCCATCTCTGCCCAGGGGAACCATCTCTGCCCACTCCCCCGGCCGGTCCTGGCAATAAGACCTCAGAAACCTACCCACATCCTGGTTTACTCTCTCCACCTGCCCATTACTCTCGGTGTGAAAACCTGAGGTAAGGCTGATCGAGACCCCCAGACGTTCCATGAACACCATGCAGACTCTCGAAGTGAACTGGGGACATCGATCAGACACTATTTCCTCAGGCACCATGTAGTGCCGGAGGACGTGAGTAAACAGGGCTTCCGCAATCTGCAGGGCAGTAGAGAGACCGGGTAGAGGGATTAGATGACAGGACTTAGAGAAACAATCCACAATGATCGTGGTGTTTCCCTGTGAGGGTGGAAGATCGGTCAGAAAATCCACCGACAGGTGTGACCTAGGCAGTTGTGGAACGGGTAAGGGATGTAGCTTCCCTCTGGGCAGATGTCTAGAAGACTTACTCTGGGCGCAGACAACGCAATGTCCGACCGATCCCCGGATGACCAGAGGAGGGTGACGTGTGGGCCCAATAGATCAACTGGTCACGGACAGCAGACGGAACGTACAGACGCCCAGCGGGACATTGGAGGGGAGCGGGCTCTGTACGTAACGCCTGTTCAATGTCCGCGTCCAGCTCCCACACGACCGGCGCTAACAGGCAAGAGGCCAGAAGAATGAGAGTCTGATCCATGGGCCGCTCCTCTGTGTCATACAGCCGGGACAGTGAGTCTGCCTTCACATTTTGGGAACCTGGTCTGCAGGACAGGGAAACACAAAACGGCTAAAGAACATGGCCCACCTTGCCTGACGAGGATTCCTTCTCCTCGCTGCCCGGATGTACTCCAGGTTGCGGTGGTCAGTCCAGATGAGAAAAGGGTGTTTAGCTCCCTCAAGGCAATATCTCCACACCTTCAAAACCTGAAACACAGCCAACAGCTCCTAGTCCCCCACATCATAGTTCCGCTCCGCCGGGCTGAGCTTCTTCGAGAAGAAAGCACAGGGGCAGAACTTCGGTGGCTGAGAGAGCACAGCTCCTATTCCAGCCTCGGACGTGTTCACCTCCACTATGAACTCCAAAGAGGGATCCAGATGGGCCAGCACGGGAGCCGAGGTAAACAGAGCATTTGGGTGCCCAAAAGCCCTGTCCCCCTCAGCCGACCAAAGCAAATGTACCGTACACCCCTTCAGCTGTGGGGTAATGGGAGCCGCCATCTGGCCAAAACCCCGGATAAATCTCCAGTAGTAATTGGCAAACCCTAAGAACCGCTGCACCTCCTTTATCATGGTTGGAGTCGGCCAATTACACACTGCTGAAATGCGGTCACTCTCCATCTCCACCCCTGAGGTGGAAATGCGATACTTGAGGAAGGAGACGGCCTGCTGAAAGAACAGGCATTTCTCAGCCTTGATGTACAGGTCATGCTCCAACAGTCGTCCAAGTACCCTGCGTACCAAGGACACATGCTCGGCGCGTGTGACGGAGTATATCAAAATGTCATCGATATACACCACTACACCCTGCCCGTGCAGGTCCCTGAAAATCTTGTCTACAAAGGATTAGAAGACTGATGGAGTATTCATCAACCCGTATGGCATGACGAGGTACTCATAATGTCCTGAGGTGGTACTGAATGCCGTCTTCCGCTCGTCTCCCTCCCGGATACGTACCAGGTTGTAAGCGCTCCTGAGATCTAGTTTGGTGAAGAAGCGAACCGTGCATTGACTCAATCGCCGTGGCGATGAGGTAGCGGGTAACTGTACCTCACCATGATTTGATTTAGACCCTGATAGTCAATACACGGGTGCAGACCTCCCTCCTTCTTCTTCACAAAAAAATAAACTCGAGGAGGCAGGTGAATTGGAGTAACGAATGTACCCCTGTCGCAGAGTTTCAGAGACATATGTCTCCATAGCCGCCATCTTCTCTTGTGACAGGGGATACACATGACTCCTGGGAAGTGCGGCGTCTACGAGGAGATTTATTGCACAATCCCCCCGTCAATGGAGTGGTAATGAGTCGCCGTCTTCTTGGAGAAGGCGAGAGCTGAATCGGCATATTCAGGGGGGGGATGCGCAATGTGGCGACCTGGTCTGGACTTTCCACCATAGTAGCACCAACGGAAACCCCTACACACCTCCCTGAGCACTCTGTCTGAGATGAGCAACCACCCCTTGAGAGCCCTATGTTGCCATGAAATAGTGGGGTCATGACGAGCTAACCAGGGAAGGCCTAGTACCACGGGAAACGCAGGAGAGTCAGTGAGGAAGAGACTGATTCTCTCCTCGTGAGATGGTGACCAGGGAGATGGTGGCTTCCCTAATTAACCTGGACCCTAATGGTCGACTGTCCAGAGCGTGTACCGGGAAGGGTCCACAGGAACAATGGGGATCCCTAAACTAAGGGCAAATGCTCTATGGCTGAAATTCCCAGCCGCGCCTAAATCAATGAGCGCCTTATACTCTGAATGCGGGGAAAACTCAGGAAAAGAAACATGCACAAACAGGTGCATGTGGATGCACAACAGAGGGCTCTGGATGAGAGTTGTGCAGACTCACCTGGGGTGACACCAGAGAGCCCTGCCTGCTGCCTCGATTCCCAGAGGCACACCGGCAGTGTGCCCTCTGTGGCCACAGATGGTACACGTGAAAGCCCCTCCTCCGGCCTCCCTGAGCGCAGCACCTCCCAGCTCCATGGGTACCAGAGCGGTGGTGCTGGGAGAGGGAACCAGAACTCCCTGAGCGCAGCACCTCCCAGCTCCATGGGTACCAGAGCGGTGGTGCTGGGAGAGGGAACCAGAACTCCCTGAGCTCAGCACCCCCCAGCTCCATGGGTACCGGAGCGGTGGTGCTGGGAGAGGGAACCGACAGAGTCCTCTCTGGACGTCCGCGGGTGACCAGCAGGTTATCCAACTTAATGGACAGGTCCACCAGCTGGTCAAAGGTGATGGTGGCATCCCTGCAGGCCAACTCCCGACGGACATCCTTGCATCGGTATATATATATATGCCATTTAGCAGACGCTTTTATCCAAAGCGACTTACAGTCATGTGTGCATACATTCTACGTATGGGTGGTCCCGCGAATCGAACCCACTACCCTGGCGTTACAAGCGCCATGCTCTACCAACTGTGCTACAGAAGGACCGGTAGTGGTCAATGAGGGCCCTGTCGTTCCATCCTGCTCCGGTGGCTAAGGTCCGAAATTCCAGGGCGAATTCCTGGGCACTCCTCGTCCCCTGCCTCAGAAGAGACATCCAACTCCGCATCTCCTTCTCCCCACACAGCATTTGCCCACTCCAGAGCTCTCCCCAAGAGGCACGAGACGAGGGCGGACACCCTCTCCCTTCCCGAGGGAGCCGGGTGAACGGTGGCCAGGTATACGTCCAGCTGTAATAGGAATCCCTGGCACCGTGCTGCCGCCCCATTATACTGACTGGTGAGATTACAGAGGGATATACAGGGCGAGACGCATCCCACTGGGACCGGGTACAGGAGGGAGGGGTAGTGGTAACCCCGGTTGTGCTGGTCGAGACTCCCTGTCTCTCCCAGCGGTCCATGGTCTGTAGAGGGATATACAGGAACATGATTGACTTACTGGTGAGATTGTAGAGGGATATACAGGAACATGACTGACTGAATGGTGAGATTATAGAGGGATATACAGGAACATGACTGACTGAATGGTGAGATTATAGAGGGATATAAATGAAAATGACTGACTGGTGAGATTATAGAGGGATATACAGGAACATGACTGACTGAATGGTGAGATTATAGAGGGATATACAGGAACATGACTGACTGACTGGTTAGATTACAGAGGGCTATACAGTAACATGACTGACTGGTGAGATTATAGAGGGATATACAGTAACATGACTGACTGGTGAGATTACAGAAGGATATACAGGAACATGACTGATTTGGGAGATTATAGAGGGATATACAGGAACATGACTGACTGGTGAGATTATAGAGGGATATACAGGAACATGAATGACTGACTGGTGAGATTATAGAGGGATATACAGGAAAATGCCTGACTGACTTGTGAGATTATAGAGGGATATACAGGAACATGACTGACTGGTGAGATTACAGAGGGATATACAGGAACATGATTTACTGACTGGTGAGATTACAGAGGGATATACAGGAACATGACTGACTGGTGAGATTACAGAGGGATATACAGGAACATGACTGACTGACTGGTGAGATTATAGAGGGATATGGAGGAACATGACTGACTGGTTAGATTATAGAGGGATATACAGTAACATGACTGACTCGTGAGATTATAGAGGGATATACAGTAACATGACTGACTGGTTAGATTACAGAGGGATATACAGGAACATGACTGACTGACTGGTTAGATTATAGAGGGATATACAGGAACATGACTGACTGACTGGTTAGATTACAGAGGGATATACAGGAACATGACTGACTGACTGGTTAGATTACAGATGGATATACAGGAACATGACTGACTGACTGGTTAGATTACAGAGGGATATACAGGAACATGACTGACTGACTGGTGAGATTACAGAGGGATATACAGGAACATGACTGACTGACTGGTGAGATTATAGAGGGATATACAGGAACATGACTGACTCGTGAGATTATAGAGGGATATACAGGAACATGACTGACTGACTGATGAGATTATAGAGGGATATACAGGAACATGACTGACTCAAAGGTGAGATTATAGAGGGATATAAATGAAAATGACTGACTGGTGAGATTATAGAGGATATACAGGAACATGAATGACTGACTGGTGAGATTATAGAGGGATATATAGGAAAATGACTGACTGACTGACTTGTGAGATTATAGAGGGATATACAGGAACATGACTGACTGGTGAGATTACAGAGGGATATACAGGAACATGATTTACTGACTGGTGAGATTATAGAGGGATATGGAGGAACATGACTGACTGGTTAGATTATAGAGGGATATACAGGAACATGACTGACTGACTGGTTAGATTACAGAGGGATATACAGTAACATGACTGACTGGTGAGATTATAGAGGGATATACAGTAACATGACTGACTGGTGAGATCATAGAGGTTTAAAAAGGAACATGACTGACTGACTGGTGAGATTATAGAGGGATATGAAGGAACATGACTGACTGGTCAGATTATAGAGGGATATACAGTAACATGACTGACTCGTGAGATTACAGAGGGATATACAGGAACATGACTGACTGACTGGTTAGATTATAGAGGGATATACAGGAACATGACTGACTGACTGGTTAGATTACAGAGGGATATACAGGAACATGACTGACTGTCTGGTTAGATTACAGATGGATATACAGGAACATGACTGACTGACTGGTGAGATTATAGAGGATATACAGTAACATGACTGACTGGTGAGATTACAGAAGGATATACAGGAACATGACTGATTTGGGAGATTATAGAGGGATATACAGGAACATGACTGACTGGTGAGATTATAGAGGATATACAGGAACATGAATGACTGACTGGTGAGATTATAGGGATATACAGGAAAATGCCTGACTGACTTGTGAGATTATAGAGGATATACAGGAACATGACTGACTGGTGAGATTACAGAGGATATACAGGAACATGATTTACTGACTGGTGAGATTACAGAGGGATATACAGGAACATGACTGACTGGTGAGATTACAGAGGGATATACAGGAACATGACTGACTGACTGGTGAGATTATAGAGGGATATGGAGGAACATGACTGACTGGTTAGATTATAGAGGATATACAGTAACATGACTGACTCGTGAGATTATAGAGGGATATACAGTAACATGACTGACTGGTTAGATTACAGAGGATATACAGGAACATGACTGACTGACTGGTTAGATTATAGAGGATATACAGGAACATGACTGACTGACTGGTTAGATTACAGAGGGATATACAGGAACATGACTGACTGACTGGTTAGATTACAGATGGATATACAGGAACATGACTGACTGACTGGTTAGATTACAGAGGGATATACAGGAACATGACTGACTGACTGGTGAGATTACAGAGGGATATACAGGAACATGACTGACTGACTGGTGAGATTATAGAGGGATATACAGGAACATGACTGACTCGTGAGATTATAGAGGGATATACAGGAACATGACTGACTGACTGATGAGATTATAGAGGATATACAGGAACATGACTGACTCAAAGGTGAGATTATAGAGGATATAAATGAAAATGACTGACTGGTGAGATTATAGAGGATATACAGGAACATGAATGACTGACTGGTGAGATTATAGAGGATATATAGGAAAATGACTGACTGACTGACTCGTGAGATTATAGAGGGATATGAAGGAACATGACTGACTGGTCAGATTATAGAGGGATATACAGTAACATGACTGACTCGTGAGATTACAGAGGGATATACAGGAACATGACTGACTGACTGGTTAGATTATAGAGGGATATACAGGAACATGACTGACTGACTGGTTAGATTACAGAGGGATATACAGGAACATGACTGACTGTCTGGTTAGATTACAGATGGATATACAGGAACATGACTGACTGACTGGTGAGATTACAGAGGGATATACAGGAACATGACTGACTGACTGGTGAGATTATAGAGGGATATACAGGAACATGACTGACTGGTGAGATTACAGAGGGATATACAGGAACATGATTTACTGACTGGTGAGATTATAGAGGGATATGGAGGAACATGACTGACTGGTTAGATTATAGAGGATATACAGGAACATGACTGACTGACTGGTTAGATTACAGAGGGATATACAGTAACATGACTGACTGGTGAGATTATAGAGGGATATACAGTAACATGACTGACTGGTGAGATCATAGAGGTTAAAAAGGAACATGACTGACTGACTGGTGAGATTATAGAGGGATATGAAGGAACATGACTGACTGGTCAGATTATAGAGGGATATACAGTAACATGACTGACTCGTGAGATTACAGAGGATATACAGGAACATGACTGACTGACTGGTTAGATTATAGAGGGATATACAGGAACATGACTGACTGACTGGTTAGATTACAGAGGGATATACAGGAACATGACTGACTGTCTGGTTAGATTACAGATGGATATACAGGAACATGACTGACTGACTGGTGAGATTATAGAGGATATACAGTAACATGACTGACTGGTGAGATTATAGAGGTTTAAAAGGAACATGACTGACTGACTGGTGAGATTATAGAGGATATGAAGGAACATGACTGACTGGTCAGATTATAGAGGGATATACAGTAACATGACTGACTCGTGAGATTACAGAGGATATACAGGAACATGACTGACTGACTGGTTAGATTATAGAGGATATACAGGAACATGACTGACTGACTGGTTAGATTACAGAGGATATACAGGAACATGACTGACTGTCTGGTTAGATTACAGATGGATATACAGGAACATGACTGACTGACTGGTGAGATTACAGAGGGATATACAGGAACATGACTGACTGACTGGTGAGATTATAGAGGGATATACAGAACATGACTGACTGGTGAGATTATAGAGGTTTAAAAGGAACATGACTGACTGACTGGTGAGATTATAGAGGTTTAAAAAGGAACATGACTGACTGACTGGTGAGATTATAGAGGGATATGAAGGAACATGACTGACTGGTCAGATTATAGAACGATATACAGTAACATGACTGACTCGTGAGATTATAGGGGATATACAGTAACATGACTGACTGGTTAGATTACAGAGGGATATACAGGAACATGACTGACTGACTGGTTAGATTATAGAGGGATATACAGGAACATGACTGACTGTCTGGTTAGATTACAGATGGATATACAGGAACATGACTGACTGACTGGTGAGATTATAGAGGGATATACAGGAACATTACTGACTGGTGAGATTATAGAGGGATATACAGGAACATGACTGACTCGTGAGATTATAGAGGGATATACAGGAACATGACTGACTGACTGATGAGATTATAGAGGGATATACAGGAACATGACTGACTCAAAGGTGAGATTATAGAGGGATATAAATGAAAATGACTGACTGGTGAGATTATAGAGGGATATACAGGAACATGAATGACTGACTGGTGAGATTATAGAGGGATATACAGGAAAATGACTGACTGACTGACTTGTGAGATTATAGAGGGATATACAGGAACATGACTGACTGACTGACTGGTGAGATTATAGAGGGATATACAGGAACATGACTGACTGGTGAGATTACAGAGGGATATACAGGAACATGATTTACTGACTGGTGAGATTACAGAGGGATATACAGGAACATGACTGACTGGTGAGATTACAGAGGGATATACAGGAACATGATTTACTGACTGGTGGGATTACAGAGGGATATACAGGAACATGACTGACTGACTGGTGAGATTATAGAGGGATATGGAGGAACATGACTGACTGGTCAGATTATAGAGGGATATACAGTAACATGACTGACTCGTGAGATTACAGAGGGATATACAGGAACATGACTGACTGACTGGTTAGATTATAGAGGATATACAGGAACATGACTGACTGGTGAGATTACAGAGGGATATACAGGAACATGATTTACTGACTGGTGAGATTACAGAGGGATATAAAGGAACATGACTGACTGGTGAGATTACAGAGGATATACAGGAACATGACTGACTGACTGGTGAGATTATAGAGGGATATGGAGCATGACTGACTGGTTAGATTATAGAGGATATACAGAACATGACTGACTTGTGAGATTATAGAGGGATATACAGGAACATGACTGACTGGTTAGATTACAGAGGGATATACAGGAACATGACTGACTGACTGGTTAGATTATAGAGGGATATACAGGAACATGACTGACTGGTGAGATTACAGAGGGATATACAGGAACATGATTTACTGACTGGTGAGATTACAGAGGATATACAGGAACATGACTGACTGGTGAGATTACAGAGGGATATACAGGAACATGACTGACTGACTGGTGAGATTATAGAGGGATATGGAGGAACATGACTGACTGGTTAGATTATAGAGGATATACAGTAACTGACTGACTCGTGAGATTATAGAGGATATACAGGAACATGACTGACTGACTGGTTAGATTATAGAGGGATATACAGGAACATGACTGACTGACTGGTTAGATTACAGAGGGATATACAGGAACATGACTGACTGTCTGGTTAGATTACAGATGGATATACAGGAACATGACTGACTGACTGGTGAGATTACAGAGGGATATACAGGAACATGACTGACTGACTGGTGAGATTATAGAGGATATACAGGAACATGACTGACTGGTGAGATTATAGAGGTTTAAAAAGGAACATGACTGACTGACTGGTGAGATTATAGAGGTTTAAAAAGGAACATGACTGACTGACTGGTGAGATTATAGAGGATATGAAGGAACATGACTGACTGGTCAGATTATAGAACGATATACAGTAACATGACTGACTCGTGAGATTATAGAGGGATATACAGTAACATGACTGACTGGTTAGATTACAGAGGATATATAGGAACATGACTGACTGACTGGTTAGATTATAGAGGATATACAGGAACATGACTGACTGTCTGGTTAGATTACAGATGGATATACAGGAACATGACTGACTGACTGGTGAGATTATAGAGGGATATACAGGAACATTACTGACTGGTGAGATTATAGAGGGATATACAGGAACATGACTGACTCGTGAGATTATAGAGGATATACAGGAACATGACTGACTGACTGATGAGATTATAGAGGGATATACAGGAACATGACTGACTCAAAGGTGAGATTATAGAGGATATAAATGAAAATGACTGACTGGTGAGATTATAGAGGATATACAGGAACATGAATGACTGACTGGTGAGATTATAGAGGATATACAGGAAAATGACTGACTGACTGACTTGTGAGATTATAGAGGGATATACAGGAACATGACTGACTGACTGACTGGTGAGAATATAGAGGGATATACAGGAACATGACTGACTGGTGAGATTACAGAGGGATATACAGGAACATGATTTACTGACTGGTGAGATTACAGAGGGATATACAGGAACATGACTGACTGGTGAGATTACAGAGGGATATACAGGAACATGATTTACTGACTGGTGGGATTACAGAGGGATATACAGGAACATGACTGACTGACTGGTGAGATTATAGAGGGATATGGAGGAACATGACTGACTGGTCAGATTATAGAGGGATATACAGTAACATGACTGACTCGTGAGATTACAGAGGGATATACAGGAACATGACTGACTGACTGGTTAGATTATAGAGGGATATACAGGAACATGACTGACTGGTGAGATTACAGAGGGATATACAGGAACATGATTTACTGACTGGTGAGATTACAGAGGGATATACAGGAACATGACTGACTGGTGAGATTACAGAGGGATATACAGGAACATGACTGACTGACTGGTGAGATTATAGAGGGATATGGAGGAACATGACTGACTGGTTAGATTATAGAGGGATATACAGTAACATGACTGACTCGTGAGATTATAGAGGGATATACAGTAACATGACTGACTGGTTAGATTACAGAGGGATATACAGGAACATGACTGACTGACTGGTTAGATTATAGAGGGATATACAGGAACATGACTGACTGACTGGTTAGATTACAGAGGGATATACAGGAACATGACTGACTGACTGGTTAGATTATAGAGGGATATACAGGAACATGACTGACTGGTGAGATTACAGAGGGATATACAGGAACATGATTTACTGACTGGTGAGATTACAGAGGGATATACAGGAACATGACTGACTGGTGAGATTACAGAGGGATATACAGGAACATGACTGACTGACTGGTGAGATTATAGAGGGATATGGAGGAACATGACTGACTGGTTAGATTATAGAGGGATATACAGTAACATGACTGACTCGTGAGATTATAGAGGGATATACAGTAACATGACTGACTGGTTAGATTACAGAGGGATATACAGGAACATGACTGACTGACTGGTTAGATTATAGAGGGATATACAGGAACATGACTGACTGACTGGTTAGATTACAGAGGGATATACAGGAACATGACTGACTGACTGGTTAGATTACAGATGGATATACAGGAACATGACTGACTGACTGGTTAGATTACAGAGGGATATACAGGAACATGACTGACTGACTGGTGAGATTACAGAGGGATATACAGGAACATGACTGACTGACTGGTGAGATTATAGAGGGATATACAGGAACATGACTGACTCGTGAGATTATAGAGGGATATACAGGAACATGACTGACTGACTGATGAGATTATAGAGGGATATACAGGAACATGACTGACTCAAAGGTGAGATTATAGAGGGATATAAATGAAAATGACTGACTGGTGAGATTATAGAGGGATATACAGGAACATGAATGACTGACTGGTGAGATTATAGAGGGATATATAGGAAAATGACTGACTGACTGACTTGTGAGATTATAGAGGGATATACAGGAACATGACTGACTGGTGAGATTACAGAGGGATATACAGGAACATGATTTACTGACTGGTGAGATTATAGAGGGATATGGAGGAACATGACTGACTGGTTAGATTATAGAGGGATATACAGGAACATGACTGACTGACTGGTTAGATTACAGAGGGATATACAGTAACATGACTGACTGGTGAGATTATAGAGGGATATACAGTAACATGACTGACTGGTGAGATTATAGAGGGATAAAAGGAACATGACTGACTGACTGGTGAGATTATAGAGGATATGAAGGAACATGACTGACTGGTCAGATTATAGAGGGATATACAGTAACATGACTGACTGTGAGATTACAGAGGGATATACAGGAACATGACTGACTGACTGGTTAGATTATAGAGGGATATACAGGAACATGACTGACTGACTGGTTAGATTACAGAGGGATATACAGGAACATGACTGACTGTCTGGTTAGATTACAGATGGATATACAGGAACATGACTGACTGACTGGTGAGATTACAGAGGGATATACAGGAACATGACTGACTGACTGGTGAGATTATAGAGGGATATACAGGAACATGACTGACTGGTGAGATTATAGAGGTTTAAAAAGGAACATGACTGACTGACTGGTGAGATTATAGAGGTTTAAAAAGGAACATGACTGACTGACTGGTGAGATTATAGAGGGATATGAAGGAACATGACTGACTGGTCAGATTATAGAACAGTAACATGACTGACTCGTGAGATTATAGAGGGATATACAGTAACATGACTGACTGGTTAGATTACAGAGGGATATACAGGAACATGACTGACTGACTGGTTAGATTATAGAGGGATATACAGGAACATGACTGACTGTCTGGTTAGATTACAGATGGATATACAGGAACATGACTGACTGACTGGTGAGATTATAGAGGGATATACAGGAACATTACTGACTGGTGAGATTATAGAGGTATATATAGGAACATGACTGACTCGTGAGATTATAGAGGGATATACAGGAACATGACTGACTGACTGATGAGATTATAGAGGATATACAGGAACATGACTGACTCAAAGGTGAGATTATAGAGGGATATAAATGAAAATGACTGACTGGTGAGATTATAGAGGATATACAGGAACATGAATGACTGACTGGTGAGATTATAGAGGGATATACAGGAAAATGACTGACTGACTGACTTGTGAGATTATAGAGGGATATACAGGAACATGACTGACTGACTGACTGGTGAGATTATAGAGGGATATACAGGAACATGACTGACTGGTGAGATTACAGAGGGATATACAGGAACATGATTTACTGACTGGTGAGATTACAGAGGGATATACAGGAACATGACTGACTGGTGAGATTACAGAGGGATATACAGGAACATGATTTACTGACTGGTGAGATTACAGAGGGATATACAGGAACATGACTGACTGGTGACTGGTGAGATTATAGAGGGATATGGAGGAACATGACTGACTGGTTAGATTATAGAGGGATATACAGTAACATGACTGACTCGTGAGATTATAGAGGGATATACAGTAACATGACTGACTGGTTAGATTACAGAGGATATACAGGAACATGACTGACTGACTGGTTAGATTATAGAGGATATACAGGAACATGACTGACTGACTGGTTAGATTACAGAGGGATATACAGGAACATGACTGACTGACTGGTTAGATTACAGATGGATATACAGGAACATGACTGACTGACTGGTTAGATTACAGAGGGATATACAGGAACATGACTGACTGACTGGTGAGATTACAGAGGGATATACAGGAACATGACTGACTGACTGGTGAGATTATAGAGGGATATGGAGGAACATGACTGACTGGTTAGATTACAGAGGGATATACAGGAACATGACTGACTGACTGGTTAGATTACAGATGGATATACAGGAACATGACTGACTCAAAGGTGAGATTATAGAGGATATAAATGAAAATGACTGACTGGTGAGATTATAGAGGGATATACAGGAACATGAATGACTGACTGGTGAGATTATAGAGGATATATAGGAAAATGACTGACTGACTGACTTGTGAGATTATTGAGGGATATACAGGAACATGACTGACTGGTGAGATTACAGAGGGATATACAGGAACATGATTTACTGACTGGTGAGATTATAGAGGGATATGGAGGAACATGACTGACTGGTTAGATTATAGAGGGATATACAGGAACATGACTGACTGACTGGTTAGATTACAGAGGGATATACAGTAACATGACTGACTGGTGAGATTATAGAGGGATATACAGTAACATGACTGACTGGTGAGATCATAGAGGTTTAAAAAGGAACATGACTGACTGACTGGTGAGATTATAGAGGGATATGAAGGAACATGACTGACTGGTCAGATTATAGAGGGATATACAGTAACATGACTGACTCGTGAGATTACAGAGGGATATACAGGAACATGACTGACTGACTGGTTAGATTATAGAGGGATATACAGGAACATGACTGACTGACTGGTTAGATTACAGAGGATATACAGGAACATGACTGACTGTCTGGTTAGATTACAGATGGATATACAGGAACATGACTGACTGACTGGTGAGATTACAGAGGGATATACAGGAACATGACTGACTGACTGGTGAGATTATAGAGGGATATACAGGAACATGACTGACTGGTGAGATTATAGAGGTTTAAAAAGGAACATGACTGACTGACTGGTGAGATTATAGAGGTTTAAAAAGGAACATGACTGACTGACTGGTGAGATTATAGAGGGATATGAAGGAACATGACTGACTGGTCAGATTATAGAACGATATACAGTAACATGACTGACTCGTGAGATTATAGAGGGATATACAGTAACATGACTGACTGGTTAGATTACAGAGGGATATACAGGAACATGACTAACTGACTGGTTAGATTATAGAGGGATATACAGGAACATGACTGACTGTCTGGTTAGATTACAGATGGATATACAGGAACATGACTGACTGACTGGTGAGATTATAGAGGGATATACAGGAACATTACTGACTGGTGAGATTATAGAGGTATATATAGGAACATGACTGACTCGTGAGATTATAGAGGGATATACAGGAACATGACTGACTGACTGATGAGATTATAGAGGGATATACAGGAACATGACTGACTCAAAGGTGAGATTATAGAGGGATATAAATGAAAATGACTGACTGGTGAGATTATAGAGGATATACAGGAACATGAATGACTGACTGGTGAGATTATAGAGGGATATACAGGAAAATGACTGACTGACTGACTTGTGAGATTATAGAGGATATACAGGAACATGACTGACTGACTGACTGGTGAGATTATAGAGGGATATACAGGAACATGACTGACTGGTGAGATTACAGAGGGATATACAGGAACATGATTTACTGATTGGTGAGATTACAGAGGGATATACAGGAACATGACTGACTGGTGAGATTACAGAGGGATATACAGGAACATAATTTACTGACTGGTGGGATTACAGAGGGATATACAGGAACATGACTGACTGACTGGTGAGATTATAGAGGGATATGGAGGAACATGACTGACTGGTCAGATTATAGAGGATATACAGTAACATGACTGACTCGTGAGATTACAGAGGGATATACAGGAACATGACTGACTGACTGGTTAGATTATAGAGGGATATACAGGAACATGACTGACTGGTGAGATTACAGAGGATATAGAACATATTTACTGACTGGTGAGATTACAGAGGGATATAAGGAACATGACTGACTGGTGAGATTACAGAGGGATATACAGGAACATGACTGACTGACTGGTGAGATTATAGAGGGATATGGAGGAACATGACTGACTGGTTAGATTATAGAGGGATATACAGTAACATGACTGACTCGTGAGATTATAGAGGGATATACAGTAACATGACTGACTGGTTAGATTACAGAGGGATATACAGGAACATGACTGACTGACTGGTTAGATTATAGAGGGATATACAGGAACATGACTGACTGACTGGTTAGATTACAGAGGGATATACAGGAACATGACTGACTGACTGGTTAGATTACAGATGGATATACAGGAACATGACTGACTGACTGGTTAGATTACTGGAACATGACTGACTGACTGGTGAGATTATAGAGGATATACAGGAACATGACTGACTGACTGGTGAGATTATAGAGGGATATACAGGAACATGACTGACTGGTGAGATTATAGAGGGATATACAGGAACATGACTGACTGACTGATGAGATTATAGAGGGATATACAGGAACATGACTGACTGGTGAGATTATAGAGGGATATAAATGAAAATGACTGACTGGTGAGATTATAGAGGGATATACAGGAACATGACTGACTGACTGGTGAGATTATAGAGGGATATACAGGAAAATGACTGACTGACTGACTTGTGAGATTATAGAGGGATATACAGGAACATGACTGACTGGTGAGATTACAGAGGGATATGGAGGAACATGACTGACTGGTTAGATTATAGAGGGATATACAGTAACATGACTGACTGGTGAGATTACAGAGGATATACAGGAACATGACTGACTGACTGGTTAGATTATAGAGGGATATAACAGGAACATGACTGACTGACTGGTGAGATTATAGAGGGATATACAGGAACATGACTGACTGACTGGTGAGATTATAGAGGTTTAAAAAGGAACATGACTGACTGACTGGTGAGATTATAGAGGATATGAAGGAACATGACTGACTGGTCAGATTATAGAACGATATACAGTAACATGACTGACTCGTGAGATTATAGAGGGATATACAGGAACATGACTGACTGGTTGACTGGTGAGATTACAGAGGATATACAGGAACATGACTGACTGACTGGTTAGATTATAGAGGGATATACAGGAACATGACTGACTGTCTGGTTAGATTACAGATGGATATACAGGAACATGACTGACTGACTGGTGAGATTATAGAGGGATATACAGGAACATGACTACTGACTGGTGAGATTATAGAGGGATATACAGGAACATGACTGACTCGTGAGATTATAGAGGGATATACAGGAACATGACTGACTGACTGATGAGATTATAGAGGGATATACAGGAACATGACTGACTCAAAGGTGAGATTATAGAGGGATATAAATGAAAATGACTGACTGGTGAGATTATAGAGGATATACAGGAACATGAATGACTGACTGGTGAGATTATAGAGGGATATACAGGAAAATGACTGACTGACTGACTTGTGAGATTATAGAGGGATATACAGGAACATGACTGACTGACTGACTGGTGAGATTATAGAGGGATATACAGGAACATGACTGACTGGTGAGATTACAGAGGGATATACAGGAACATGATTTACTGACTGGTGAGATTACAGAGGGATATACAGGAACATGACTGACTGGTGAGATTACAGAGGGGAACATGATTTACTGACTGGTGGGATTACAGAGGGATATACAGGAACATGACTGACTGACTGGTGAGATTATAGAGGGATATGGAGGAACATGACTGACTGGTCAGATTATAGAGGGATATACAGTAACATGACTGACTCGTGAGATTACAGAGGGATATACAGGAACATGACTGACTGACTGGTTAGATTATAGAGGGATATACAGGAACATGACTGACTGGTGAGATTACAGAGGGATATACAGGAACATGATTTACTGACTGGTGAGATTACAGAGGGATATACAGGAACATGACTGACTGGTGAGATTACAGAGGGATATACAGGAACATGACTGACTGACTGGTGAGATTATAGAGGGATATGGAGGAACATGACTGACTGGTTAGATTATAGAGGGATATACAGTAACATGACTGACTCGTGAGATTATAGAGGGATATACAGTAACATGACTGACTGGTTAGATTACAGAGGGATATACAGGAACATGACTGACTGACTGGTTAGATTATAGAGGGATATACAGGAACATGACTGACTGACTGGTTAGATTACAGAGGGATATACAGGAACATGACTGACTGACTGGTTAGATTACAGATGGATATACAGGAACATGACTGACTGACTGGTTAGATTACAGAGGGATATACAGGAACATGACTGACTGACTGGTGAGATTACAGAGGGATATACAGGAACATGACTGACTGACTGGTGAGATTATAGAGGGATATACAGGAACATGACTGACTCGTGAGATTATAGAGGGATATACAGGAACATGACTGACTGACTGATGAGATTATAGAGGGATATACAGGAACATGACTGACTCAAAGGTGAGATTATAGAGGGATATAAATGAAAATGACTGACTGGTGAGATTATAGAGGGATATACAGGAACATGAATGACTGACTGGTGAGATTATAGAGGGATATATAGGAAAATGACTGACTGACTGACTTGTGAGATTATAGAGGGATATACAGGAACATGACTGACTGGTGAGATTACAGAGGGATATGGAGGAACATGACTGACTGGTTAGATTATAGAGGGATATACAGTAACATGACTGACTCGTGAGATTACAGAGGGATATACAGGAACATGACTGACTGACTGGTTAGATTATAGAGGGATATGAAGGAACATGACTGACTGGTCAGATTATAGAGGGATATACAGTAACATGACTGACTCGTGAGATTACAGAGGGATATACAGGAACATGACTGACTGACTGGTTAGATTATAGAGGGATATACAGGAACATGACTGACTGACTGGTTAGATTACAGAGGGATATACAGGAACATGACTGACTGTCTGGTTAGATTACAGATGGATATACAGGAACATGACTGACTGACTGGTGAGATTATAGAGGGATATACAGTAACATGACTGACTGGTGAGATTATAGAGGTTTAAAAAGGAACATGACTGACTGACTGGTGAGATTATAGAGGGATATGAAGGAACATGACTGACTGGTCAGATTATAGAGGGATATACAGTAACATGACTGACTCGTGAGATTACAGAGGGATATACAGGAACATGACTGACTGACTGGTTAGATTATAGAGGGATATACAGGAACATGACTGACTGACTGGTTAGATTACAGAGGGATATACAGGAACATGACTGACTGTCTGGTTAGATTACAGATGGATATACAGGAACATGACTGACTGACTGGTGAGATTACAGAGGGATATACAGGAACATGACTGACTGACTGGTGAGATTATAGAGGGATATACAGGAACATGACTGACTGGTGAGATTATAGAGGTTTAAAAAGGAACATGACTGACTGACTGGTGAGATTATAGAGGTTTAAAAAGGAACATGACTGACTGACTGGTGAGATTATAGAGGGATATGAAGGAACATGACTGACTGGTCAGATTATAGAACGATATACAGTAACATGACTGACTCGTGAGATTATAGAGGGATATACAGTAACATGACTGACTGGTTAGATTACAGAGGGATATACAGGAACATGACTGACTGACTGGTTAGATTATAGAGGGATATACAGGAACATGACTGACTGTCTGGTTAGATTACAGATGGATATACAGGAACATGACTGACTGACTGGTGAGATTATAGAGGGATATACAGGAACATTACTGACTGGTGAGATTATAGAGGGATATACAGGAACATGACTGACTCGTGAGATTATAGAGGGATATACAGGAACATGACTGACTGACTGATGAGATTATAGAGGGATATACAGGAACATGACTGACTCAAAGGTGAGATTATAGAGGGATATAAATGAAAATGACTGACTGGTGAGATTATAGAGGGATATACAGGAACATGAATGACTGACTGGTGAGATTATAGAGGGTTATACAGGAAAATGACTGACTGACTGACTTGTGAGATTATAGAGGGATATACAGGAACATGACTGACTGACTGACTGGTGAGATTATAGAGGGATATACAGGAACATGACTGACTGGTGAGAATACAGAGGGATATACAGGAACATGATTTACTGACTGGTGAGATTACAGAGGGATATACAGGAACATGACTGACTGATGAGATTACAGAGGGATATACAGGAACATGATTTACTGACTGGTGGGATTACAGAGGGATATACAGGAACATGACTGACTGACTGGTGAGATTATAGAGGGATATGGAGGAACATGACTGACTGGTCAGATTATAGAGGGATATACAGTAACATGACTGACTCGTGAGATTACAGAGGGATATACAGGAACATGACTGACTGACTGGTTAGATTATAGAGGGATATACAGGAACATGACTGACTGACTGGTTAGATTACAGAGGGATATACAGGAACATGACTGACTATCTGGTTAGATTACAGATGGATATACAGGAACATGACTGACTGACTGGTGAGATTATAGAGGGATATACAGGAACATGACTGACTGGTGAGATTATAGAGGTTTAAAAAGGAACATGACTGACTGACTGGTGAGATTATAGAGGGATATGAAGGAACATGACTGACTGGTCAGATTATAGAGGGATATACAGTAACATGACTGACTCGTGAGATTACAGAGGGATATACAGGAACATGACTGACTGACTGGTTAGATTATAGAGGGATATACAGGAACATGACTGACTGACTGGTTAGATCACAGAGGGATATACAGGAACATGACTGACTGTCTGGTTAGATTACAGATGGATATACAGGAACATGACTGACTGACTGGTGAGATTACAGAGGGATATACAGGAACATGACTGACTGACTGGTGAGATTATAGAGGGATATACAGGAACATGACTGACTGGTGAGATTATAGAGGGATATACAGGAACATGACTGACTCGTGAGATTATAGAGGGATATACAGGAACATGACTGACTGATTGATGAGATTATAGAGGGATATACAGGAACATGACTGACTCAAAGGTGAGATTATAGAGGGATATAAATGAAAATGACTGACTGGTGATATTATAGAGGGATATACAGGAACATGAATGACTGACTGCTGAGATTATAGAGGGATATACAGGAAAATGACTGACTGACTGACTTGTGAGATTATAGAGGGATATACAGGAACATGACTGACTGGTGAGATTACAGAGGGATATACAGGAACATGATTTACTGACTGGTGAGATTACAGAGGGATATACAGGAACATGACTGACTGGTGGGATTACAGAGGGATATACAGGAACATGACTGACTGGTGAGATTATAGAGGTTTAAAAAGGAACATGACTGACTGACTGGTGAGATTATAGAGGGATATGGAGGAACATGACTGACTGGTTAGATTATAGAGGGATATACAGTAACATGACTGACTCGTGAGATTATAGAGGGATATACAGTAACATGACTGACTGGTTAGATTATAGAGGGATATACAGGAACATGACTGACTGACTGGTTAGATTACAGAGGGATATACAGGAACATGACTGACTGACTGGTTAGATTACAGAGGGATATACAGGAACATGACTGACTGACTGGTTAGATTACAGAGGGATATACAGGAACATGACTGACTGACTGGTTAGATTACAGAGGGATATACAGGAACATGACTGACTGACTGGTGAGATTATAGAGGGATATACAGGAACATGACTGACTGGTGAGATTACAGAAGGATATACAGGAACATGACTGATTTGGGAGATTATAGAGGGATATACAGGAACATGACTGACTGGTGAGATTATAGAGGGATATAATGGAACATGATTTACTGACTGGTGAGATTACAGAGGGATATACAGGAACATGATTTACTGACTGGTGGGATTACAGAGGGATATACAGGAACATGACTGACTGGTGAGATTATAGAGGTTTAAAAAGGAACATGACTGACTGACTGGTGAGATTATAGAGGGATATGGAGGAACATGACTGACTGGTTAGATTATAGAGGGATATACAGTAACATGACTGACTCGTGAGATTATAGAGGGATATATAGGAAAATGACTGACTGACTGACTTGTGAGATTATAGAGGGATATACAGGAACATGACTGACTGGTGAGATTACAGAGGGATATACAGGAACATGATTTACTGACTGGTGGGATTACAGAGGGATATACAGGAACATGACTGACTGGTGAGATTATAGAGGTTTAAAAAAGGAACATGATTTACTGGGTGAGATTATAGAGGGATATGGGGAACATGACTGACTGGTGAGATTATAGAGGGATATACAGGAACATGATTTACTGACTGGTGGGATTACAGAGGATATACAGGAACATGACTGACTGGTGAGATTACAGAGGGATATACAGGAACATGATTTACTGACTGGTGAGATTATAGAGGGATATGGAGGAACATGACTGACTGGTTAGATTATAGAGGGATATACAGGAACATGACTGACTGACTGGTTAGATTACAGAGGGATATACAGTAACATGACTGACTGGTGAGATTATAGAGGGATATACAGGAACATGACTGACTGACTGACTTGTGAGATTATAGAGGGATATACAGGAACATGACTGACTGACTGACTGAGATTATAGAGGGATATACAGGAACATGACTGACTGGTGAGATTACAGAGGGATATACAGGAACTGATTTACTGTGAGATTATAGAGGGATATACAGGAACATGACTGACTGGTGGGATTAGATTATAGAGGGATATACAGGAACATGACTGACTGACTGGTTAGATTACAGAGGGATATACAGGAACATGACTGACATGACTGGATATACAGGAACATGACTGACTGACTGGTGAGATTATAGAGGGATATACAGGAACATGACTGACTGGTGAGATTATAGAGGGATAAAAGGAACATGACTGACTGACTGGTGAGATTATAGAGGGATATGAAGGAACATGACTGACTGGTCAGATTATAGAGGATATACAGTAACATGACTGACTCGTGAGATTACAGAGGGATATACAGGAACATGACTGACTGACTGGTTAGATTATAGAGGGATATACAGGAACATGACTGACTGACTGGTTAGATCACAGAGGGATATACAGGAACATGACTGACTGTCTGGTTAGATTACAGATGGATATACAGGAACATGACTGACTGACTGGTGAGATTACAGAGGGATATACAGGAACATGACTGACTGACTGGTGAGATTATAGAGGGATATACAGGAACATGACTGACTGGTGAGATTATAGAGGGATATACAGGAACATGACTGACTCGTGAGATTATAGAGGGATATACAGGAACATGACTGACTGATTGATGAGATTATAGAGGGATATACAGGAACATGACTGACTTGAGATTATAGAGGGATATAAATGAAAATGACTGACTGGTGATATTATAGAGGGATATACAGGAACATGAATGACTGACTGCTGAGATTATAGAGGGTTATACAGGAAAATGACTGACTGACTGACTTGTGAGATTATAGAGGGATATACAGGAACATGACTGACTGGTGAGATTACAGAGGGATATACAGGAACATGATTTACTGACTGGTGAGATTACAGAGGGATATACAGGAACATGACTGACTGGTGGGATTACAGAGGGATATACAGGAACATGACTGACTGGTGAGATTATAGAGGTTTAAAAAGGAACATGACTGACTGACTGGTGAGATTATAGAGGGATATGGAGGAACATGACTGACTGGTTAACATAGAGGGATATACAGTAACATGACTGGTCGTGAGATTATAGAGGGATATACAGTAACATGACTGACTGGTTAGATTATAGAGGGATATACAGGAACATGACTGACTGACGGGTTAGATTACAGAGGGATATACAGGAACATGACTGACTGACTGGTTAGATTACAGAGGGATATACAGGAACATGACTGACTGACTGGTTAGATTACAGAGGGATATACAGGAACATGACTGACTGACTGGTTAGATTACAGAGGGATATACAGGAACATGACTGACTGACTGGTGAGATTATAGAGGATATACAGGAACATGACTGACTGGTGAGATTACAGAAGGATATACAGGAACATGACTGATTTGGGAGATTATAGAGGGATATACAGGAACATGACTGACTGGTGAGATTATAGAGGGATATAATGGAACATGATTTACTGACTGGTGAGATTACAGAGGGATATACAGGAACATGATTTACTGACTGGTGGGATTACAGAGGGATATACAGGAACATGGCTGACTGGTGAGATTATAGAGGTTTAAAAAGGAACATGACTGACTGACTGGTGAGATTATAGAGGGATATGGAGGAACATGACTGACTGGTTAGATTATAGAGGGATATACAGTAACATGACTGACTCGTGAGATTATAGAGGGATATATAGGAAAATGACTGTCTGACTGACTTGTGAGATTATAGAGGATATACAGGAACATGACTGACTGGTGAGATTACAGAGGGATATACAGGAACATGATTTACTGACTGGTGGGATTACAGAGGGATATACAGGAACATGACTGACTGGTGAGATTATAGAGGTTTAAAAAGGAACATGATTTACTGACTGGTGAGATTATAGAGGATATGGGGAACATGACTGACTGGTTAGATTATAGAGGATATACAGGAACATGATTTACTGACTGGTGGGATTACTATACAGGAACATGACTGACTGGTGAGATTACAGAGGGATATACAGGAACATGATTTACTGACTGGTGAGATTATAGAGGGATATGGAGGAACATGACTGACTGGTTAGATTATAGAGGGATATACAGGAACATGACTGACTGACTGGTTAGATTACAGAGGGATATACAGAACATGACTGACTGGTGAGATTATAGAGGGATATACAGGAAAATGACTGACTGACTGACTTGTGAGATTATAGAGGGATATACAGGAACATGACTGACTGACTGACTGGTGAGATTATAGAGGGATATACAGGAACATGACTGACTGGTGAGATTACAGAGGGATATACAGGAACATGATTTACTGACTGGTGAGATTACAGAGGGATATACAGGAACATGACTGACTGGTGGGATTACAGAGGGATATACAGGAACATGACTGACTGGTGAGATTATAGAGGTATAAAAAGGAACATGACTGACTGACTGGTGAGATTATAGAGGGATATGGAGGAACATGACTGACTGGTTAGATTATAGAGGGATATACAGTAACATGACTGACTCGTGAGATTATAGAGGGATATACAGTAACATGACTGACTGGTTAGATTACAGAGGGATATACAGGAACATGACTGACTGACTGGTTAGATTACAGAGGGATATACAGGAACATGACTGACTGACTGGTTAGATTACAGATGGATATACAGGAACATGACTGACTGACTGGTTAGATTACAGAGGGATATACAGGAACATGACTGACTGACTGGTGAGATTATAGAGGGATATACAGGAACATGACTGACTGACTGGAACATGACTGATTAGATTATAGAGGGATATACAGGAACATGACTGACTGGTGAGATTATAGAGGGATATAATGGAACATGATTTACTGACTGGTGAGATTACAGAGGGATATACAGGAACATGATTTACTGACTGGTGGGATTACAGAGGGATATACAGGAACATGACTGACTGGTGATATTATAGAGGTTTAAAAAGGAACATGACTGACTGACTGGTGAGATTATAGAGGGATATGGAGGAACATGACTGACTGGTTAGATTATAGAGGATATACAGTAACATGACTGACTCGTGAGATTATAGAGGGATATATAGGAAAATGACTGACTGACTGACTTGTGAGATTATAGAGGGATATACAGGAACATGACTGACTGGTGAGATTACAGAGGATATACAGGAACATGATTTACTGACTGGTGGGATTACAGAGGGATATACAGGAACATGACTGACTGGTGAGATTATAGAGGTTTAAAAGGAACATGATTTACTGACTGGTGAGATTATAGAGGGATATGGAGGAACATGACTGACTGGTTAGATTATAGAGGGATATACAGGAACATGAGACTGGTGGATTACAGAGGGATATACAGGAACATGACTGAACAGAGGATATACAGGAACATTTACTGACTGGTGAGATTATAGAGGGATATGGAGGAACATGACTGACTGGTTAGATTATAGAGGGATATACAGGAACATGACTGACTGACTGGTAACATGACTGATGGTAGATAGAGGGATATACAGTAACATGACTGACATTATAGACTTAAAAAGGAACATGACTGACTGACTGGTGAGATTATAGAGGGATATGAAGGAACATGACTGACTGGTCAGATTATAGAGGGATATACAGTAACATGACTGACTCGTGAGATTACAGAGGGATATACAGGAACATGACTGACTGACTGGTTAGATTATAGAGGGATATACAGGAACATGACTGACTGACTGGTTAGATCACAGAGGGATATACAGGAACATGACTGACTGTCTGGTTAGATTACTGGATATACAGGAACATGACTTGGTGAGATTACAGAGGGATATACAGGAACATGACTGACTGACTGGTGAGATTATAGAGGGATATACAGGAACATGACTGACTGGTGAGATTATAGAGGGATATACAGGAACATGACTGACTCGTGAGATTATAGAGGGATATACAGGAACATGACTGACTGATTGATGAGATTATAGAGGGATATACAGGAACATGACTGACTCAAAGGTGAGATTATAGAGGGATATAAATGAAAATGACTGACTGGTGATATTATAGAGGGATATACAGGAACATGAATGACTGACTGCTGAGATTATAGAGGGATATACAGGAAAATGACTGACTGACTGACTTGTGAGATTATAGAGGGATATACAGGAACATGACTGACTGACTGACTGGTGAGATTATAGAGGGATATACAGGAACATGACTGACTGGTGAGATTACAGAGGGATATACAGGAACATGATTTACTGACTGGTGAGATTACAGAGGGATATACAGGAACATGACTGACTGGTGGGATTACAGAGGGATATACAGGAACATGACTGACTGGTGAGATTATAGAGGTTTAAAAAGGAACATGACTGACTGACTGGTGAGATTATAGAGGGATATGGAGGAACATGACTGACTGGTTAGATTATAGAGGGATATACAGTAACATGACTGACTCGTGAGATTATAGAGGGATATACAGTAACATGACTGACTGGTTAGATTATAGAGGGATATACAGGAACATGACTGACTGACTGGTTAGATTACAGAGGGATATACAGGAACATGACTGACTGACTGGTTAGATTACAGAGGGATATACAGGAACATGACTGACTGACTGGTTAGATTACAGAGGGATATACAGGAACATGACTGACTGACTGGTTAGATTACAGAGGGATATACAGGAACATGACTGACTGACTGGTGAGATTATAGAGGATATACAGGAACATGACTGACTGGTGAGATTACAGAAGGATATACAGGAACATGACTGATTTGGGAGATTATAGAGGGATATACAGGAACATGACTGACTGGTGAGATTATAGAGGGATATAATGGAACATGATTTACTGACTGGTGAGATTACAGAGGGATATACAGGAACATGATTTACTGACTGGTGGGATTACAGAGGGATATACAGGAACATGACTGACTGGTGAGATTATAGAGGTTTAAAAAGGAACATGACTGACTGACTGGTGAGATTATAGATCGATATGGAGGAACATGACTGACTGGTTAGATTATAGAGGGATATACAGTAACATGACTGACTCGTGAGATTATAGAGGGATATATAGGAAAATGACTGACTGACTGACTTGTGAGATTATAGAGGGATATACAGGAACATGACTGACTGGTGAGATTACAGAGGGATATACAGGAACATGATTTACTGACTGGTGGGATTACAGAGGGATATACAGGAACATGACTGACTGGTGAGATTATAGAGGTTTAAAAAGGAACATGATTTACTGACTGGTGAGATTATAGAGGGATATGGAGGAACATGACTGACTGGTTAGATTATAGAGGGATATACAGGAACATGATTTACTGACTGGTGGGATTACAGAGGGATATACAGGAACATGACTGACTGGTGAGATTACAGAGGGATATACAGGAACATTATTTACTGACTGGTGAGATTATAGAGGGATATGGAGGAACATGACTGACTGGTTAGATTATAGAGGGATATACAGGA